>NC_071673.1:8100000-8265000 GCF_028554725.1 Zeugodacus cucurbitae | reverse complement strand
GTAAAGAAGGTGTCTTTGGCACAACAGTCGGAAAATTCAACCTCCATGACGAAACATCGCCAAACAGCCTGAGGCTGATCGACTTCGCTGTGGCCCGAAATATGGTCGCCTGTAGTACCAGATTCCAGCATAAGAAAATACATCAAGCTACTTGGCTGTCTCATGATCGAAACACGCGGAACCAAATCGATCACGTTGTGACAGACGGAAGACATGTCTCCTGTGTTTTAGACGTGCGTACGCTCCGAGGACCAAATATAGACTCGGACCATTATCTGGTCGCAGCGAAGATACGCACTCGCCTCTGTGCAGCAAAGAATGCCCGTCAACAAACACAAGGAAGGTTCGACGTCGAAAAGCTGCAATCGCAACAGACAGCCACGAAATACTCTACTCGACTTGCACTCCTGCTCTCTGCATCGGCATCTCGGTATAAGGGAACTGTGGAACGGCATCTCAAACTCACTGCGTACCGCTGCAGCCGAAACAATTGGTTTTAGGCAACGACAAAAAAACAAGCTGGTACGATGAGGAATGCCGTCTCGCAGCGGAGAGAAAACAGACTGCCTACCTCACAACGTTGCAAATGACCACACGTGCGGGATGGGATAGATACCGAGAGCTGAAGAGGGAAGCGAGACGCATCTGCAGACAAAAAAAGAAAGAGACCGAAATGCGTGAGTACGAAGAGCTTGAGAAGCTAGCAGACAGAGGGAATGCTCGAAAATTTTATGAAAAAATGAAGCGACTTAACGAAGGTTTCAAGACCGGAGCATCCTCATGTAGAGACCAAGGTGGTAATCTGGTAACCGATGTCCAGGGCATACTGGGATTATGGAGGGAACAATTCTCCGACCTGCTGAATGGCAGTAAGAGTACAACACCAGGAGATGGCGAACCCGATCCCCCAATCGATGACGATGAAACAGATGTTCCATTACCCGACCATGAAAAAATTCGAATATCAATTACCCGCTTGAAGAACAACAAAGCAGCGGGGGCCGATAGATTACCGGCAGAACTATTCAAATACGGCGGCGAAGAACTGATAAGGTGCATGCATCAGCTTCTTTGCAGAATATGGTCGGAAGAAAGCATGCCTGACGATTGGAATCTCAGTGTGCTCTGCCCAATCCATAAAAAGGGAGATCCCACAATCTGCGCCAATTACCGTGGGATCAGCCTCCTAAATATCGCATACAAAATTCTATCGAGCGTACTGTGTGAAAGACTTAAGCTCACCGTCAACAAACTGATTGAACCTTATCAGTGTGGCTTTAGACCTGGAAAATCGATAACTGACCAGATATTCACCATGCGCCAAATCTCGACACACACCACCTTTTTGTCGATTTTAAAGCTGCTTTCGACAGCACGAAAGGGAGCTGCCTTTACGCCGCGATGTCTGAATTTGGTATCCCCGCAAAACTAATACGACTGTGTAAATTGACGTTGAGCAACACCAAAAGCTCCGTCATGATTGGGAAGGACCTCTCCGAGCCGTTCGATACCAAACGAGGTTTCAGACAAGGTGACTCACTATCGTGCGACTTCTTTAACCTGATGCTGGAAAAAATTATAAGAGCTGCAGGGCTAAACAGAGAAGATACAATCTTCTATAAGAGTGTACAGCTCCTGGCGTACGCCGATGATATTGATATCATCGGAAGCAACAACCGCGCCGTTTGTTCTGCTTTTTCTGGTCTGGAGGTAAATGAGGACAAGACGAAATATCTCCTGTCATCAAGCAAACAGTCGGCGCATTCGCGTCTTGGCTCCCACGTCACTGTTGACAGTCATAACTTCGTATACCTGGGAACCAGCATCAACAACACGAACAATGTCAGCCTCGAAATCCAGCGCAGAATCACTCGGACGATGTCAACATCAGATGAGACGACACTAGGAGTTTTCGAGAGGAAAATTTTGCGCAAGATTTATGGTCCCTTAAACATTGGCAACGGCGAATACCGCAGAAGATGGAATGATGAGCTTTTATATAATTAGTATAGATATGATGATTTTCTATTGGACTTTATGCCGTATATATGGCTCAAATTGTGTGTTATCTTAATAAAATTATATCAATAAATTGCGAGAGTATAAAATGTTCGACCCGAACTTAGCCTATCCTTATTTGTTACAAATTGTTTTGGGCTATCGACACCTTATACAATTGAACAATAACAATAATATTTTAACAAAGCAACAATGATAACCTTCAAAATATTATTTTTTTGTTTTCTCTTTTTATATTTTTCTTCTCAACTCGAATAAAATTCTCTTATTGATATCTTCCTCGCAATTTTTTCATATTTACTCACTTTCTAATCTTTTTCTGGCCTTTCACGAATATTTCAAGACTAACATTAGCCAGATCGGTTTGGCCGTTCTCGTTTTTTTGCGGCACAAACGAACAGCAATTCATTTTTATATTATACTAGCTGACCCGGCGAACTTCGCCCCGCCCAATTTTTATTTGAAATAGTTAAAAGGCTTTTTGAACTCTGTTCAAGGCCATTTATTTGTATGGAATGTTAATATATTCAGGGAATAACGTCTCTGATCAGTATAAAAATTTTTGGCGAAGTTCGTTCTTTGTTTTGTTGTGTAGCGTGTAAACAAATAAAGAAGATGGCTCTCCAACACGCTAACATGACACATACATACCTATGTATGTACGTATGAAACTGTAAAAGTTTGAACTTAAACGATAAATCGGTTTGAATCATTCGAATTCTTAGAACGAACATTTCCTCACTTTTAGATTTGCTGTGTTGTAGTAAACTATTCACTACAGTGAAATTATTATTTATGAATAAAGACGGAAACCTTAGTATATACATATCTGGTATAAAAATCCACGGGATTGAGATTTGAACTTGAGGTCAAAATTTTTAAAATTATTGATGAAAATTTTCGTAGAGTTGATAATAAGCACAAATTTTCATTAAATTTGTTTTAACAAATAAGTTAATTACAAAATTGTTAGTTAATAACATGTAACATTTAATTTTATAATCTTAGGAAAGATGATTCTTAATTTTTAATAGTAGTATTTATTTTTTTGAATTATAAACATTTTAATTTAACTTAGCACTAATTGGTGCACAATATTTTAGGTTAACCTGTCTAGAGCAAACACAAAGAGATTTGATGGTTTTCCCACACGTGAGCATGCAACATATAATTGCCCATGGGAAAAACATGGATTATCCAAATCTAACCCACAAATGGAAATTGTTTGGCCTTGAGACTTATTAATGGACATGGCAAAAACTAAACGAATAGGAAACTGTAGTCTGTGCATTATTGAGGTTCGATTTTTTTTTTTTTTCAAAATAAGATTTAATAAATAAAATGAAAAGCAAGTCAATAATACTTACTTTTACTTAATTCGTTTAAAGAGTTTTAAATAATAAAAAGAAAGCAAAGTGTGGCCGAGTCTGATAAATTTTAAACACACGTTTTACGTTTAATAAATTTTAGCTAAAATTGACGTTTGGACTTTTAATATAACATCATCTGCTTCTATAGCGACATCTAGCCTAATACAGCGCACTTATTCAATTACCTTACAACGTCAGCCGTTAGTATCACAAATAAGTGTCAATAAATGTATTCTCATGTAGCGCCATCTACTGCAATAGCACATATAGCTCTAAATTTAACTCCAAATGAACTCCATACTTATGTTGTGCTTAAGATAAAACAGGAAAATAGTATTTTACAGTTCATACTTAGGTTATACTTAACTGAAAATGGGAGGCTTAAGCAATGCTTAAATAACAGCTGATTTTTGTTTTGAATTTGCTTTGAATTTTCAGCGACATCTTTCGTAGCGTAGGGCGTACTTTTCCTTCAGTTCCGTAGCGTCGTAGCGTACTTTTCCTTCAGTTCCCATAGGTGCTCCGACTCGCTAGTGATGAAATTTGGGGTTCTTTTGTTGTTTTCATCAATTTTTGATATAATTTTCCTCGCAAATTTATGTATTGTCTGTTATAATTTAAATATTTCAAACATATTTTTATGAATGACATTTATAAAACATATGTTGCCCATAACGTTGCCATATATCATAATAAAATTTTATAGAAATTAAGCATTGACTGTGAAACGCAAACGACTACTCAGTTTGCAACAATACTTAGCAAAGTTTGTATATAGGCACAACTTAAGTATGGACTGTGAAACCGGGCATTAGCCATACAAAATTCTATACCTAAATGCAAATAAATGAATTTTTTTTTTTGCATTTAGGAAATACATGCAGAAATCAACTCTGCGATTTCCTAAATTCCTCTGAAATCTCCCAAATTCGAGGAAGATTTACTGGAAAAGAGTGGCAGCATTGCTTATTTGTCTGACCATACATATGTACATAACTTTATTTATTTCACGGATTGTATGAGTATTGGAAGTCATAGATTCGTATAACTTTACCACAAATAATACAAACTTCAAACAACGCATTTTCATTTAATGTTTTTAGCAAGTGGCAGCTTTTGTTATGACAGCCTAAATCCATGAAAATTTAGAAAGAAATGTAGCGCCATCTACTGTAACATAGCGCACTTAGCGCCACCAACTGGTGGATAGCTCTTTGCTAATAATAAACAAATAATTTGCAATATATAAATAATGCGACTATAAGGAGAGTTATAAACTATCCTATCTTTCAAGTTGGACCAAACTGCACACAGTGTTACAAATTTCATTAAAATCGGTTCAGTAGTTTAGGAGTCCATCGAAAACAAACAACGTGACACTTGATTTTTATATATTAAGATTATTATCAAGCGACAATTTTTTTAATTCCGCACAGGACCATTCAGTAGGGAATCGACCGCGCGAGTGATATTAACCCCCTTTCCGTACCTTCGAGCCCGAGTGACGCCTACAGCTCTACAACGCATAGTTAGCCGCCGAGGGGCTTTTCAAAATTTTTAACTCGTGGTATCTTTTGAATGGAATGTCAGAATCTAATAATTCAAAAAGTTATATAAAGGTTTTGAAGCGATCTTAAATAATAAATCATTTATTTCGATAAGGATAAATACTAAGGTACAAATAAAGAGCCTTTTCAAGTAGTGGTATTTTAATTAATTTTTTTATATAAAATCGCTTATTGTGACAAAACTGTAATAGTTAGAGATATGATGTCCAGACGTTTTTTGTAGATAATGACAAGTTCTACAAAATTGTAGTACATCACTTTGTTATATCTTCAATCGTTTTCGCAGCATTCGCGATTAAAGAAAGTTTTTTGGTATTTTTTTTACATTATCGAAGTTTTGGTAAGGAACCCTATTTTTTTTAAACTAAATATAGCCTATGTCACTCAGGGATAGTATAGCTTTCTAAAGGTGAAAGAATTTTTCAAATCGGTTTAGTAGTTTCGGAGCCTATTCGACACAAACAAACAAAAAAAACAAACCTTTCCTCTTTATAATATTAGTATAGAAGTATAGATTAACTAATTTGTAACATTATTCTAGCAACATACAACAATCAGCAACATAGCAAGAAGCAGCAGCAAACAAAAAAATTTAAGTTTTGCTTAAAAAAAGTTGTACATTTTGAGTGCCTTCGCGGTGCAACAATTTATGTTTTGTGTGCCTGCACAGTGAAATAATGCAAGAAACAAATCGATTGTCTGTGGCGGAAATTTCCATATATGTTTTGTGGGGTGCAATAATTTTAGTGCATGCATATTTTTGTGTGCCTGCGGATTTGAAAAAATTATAAAAATAAAAGTGTTTCAAGCGGCCTGCGCATTATTAATTTCATAATTTTTTTTTAAAGATTGCGTTTTTTGATATTGGAATTCGGCTCTTATATTATATACTATATTATATTATATTTTATTAAGTATTATTATATTATATTTTATTAATTACTATTATATTATATAACAACTATTAAAATTTTATCTTTATTATTATCTTAGAATTATTATTATTATTTAAAATGAACAAACGGATGTTTTCAAACCTATTGAGCAAGGAAAAGGCTAGATTTCGGGCTGAAGTTGCGAAGTTTCGCAAAATAAACTAATTTTTTAGGTTAGATAGCGATGATATACCATTCACAAGCAGGGCAGCAGTTTCTCATAGATTAGACAGTGATGTAGCAGATAACTTTAGGGAAACATTAATTATTATAGAAATTGAAAAGGAAACGGAGTATAGTAGTGACAGATTTTTGTTTGAAGATGAAGAGGTTGGTAATAATACAGAAACAAATGGCAAAGACCTTAATGAGGAAATTTGTAAGGGGTTAAAGTCATGGGCTATAAAAAAATAAAATATCACAAACTAGTTTGACGGACCTTTTACAAACATTAGATAGAGCAGGTATTAAAGGGCTGCCGTTAAGTGCAAGGACTCTTTTAGGTACTAGTCGAGAGCCAGTAAAAATTAGATATCTACCTGAGGGTAAGTTTTTGTATTTAGGAATACAATACAATTTTAATTTTTCAGATTTTGATTTTTTAGACAGCGTAGAAAGAGTTTCTATAGATGTAGGAATAGATGGACTTAAATTATATAAAAGGTCCAATAGGGAAGAATAATTGTCCTAAATGCATTCAGGAAGGGGTTTATAAAGAAAGGAGAGTGTGTTTCTCACGAACTGTAGGAGAACTGAGGACTGGTATTTCATTTAAGAATAGATTAGATATAAGCCGTCAGTATAAGTATCAGTTTTGATATTATGCCTGGGCGGACTATATAGAGTAAATAAGTATAATGACTGACTGTGCATTTTTACAGAAATTGCTGTAGCTTGAATTTCTTCAGTCTTAATCTGAGCTTCTTCGAAAGGTTTAATAATACTTTTGATTAAAACCGCTTCCTTCTCGTGCTGAGTTTGCTGGGTGCGCAGTGTGGTCATAATTTTTGAATTTTAAAAATGAATGATTCGTAAAATGTGTTTCGGACAACAAACATACATCAATATCTCTGTCGTTTAGAATAACTTCCAATTCATTTTTACTTTTGGAAAGACTATTGGCGTTCCATAGCTTTATTTTCAAAGAGTTACTGTTCATTAATAAATTGTATATGGTATTCAAGAGCGCTGCGCCACTGATTTATGGACTTAAATAATTTTTTATGTTTATGTTTAGCCATTTGCGCAAATGTAAGCTTTGAAGTTGATGGGAGAGGTCTTACTTCATTCCCTTCTTTGTCCACAACCTGAGCATTGACATTCTCCTCAAATGTATTACCATTCTTTTTGTCTCTAATTTTTGTAGTTCTTTTGCAACGACATAACCACGTAACTTGCAGGATGGGAATCGGCTTTGGTGCATTCAGTTGTAAGATATTTGCCTCCACATTTCACACATCTCGATGGCTTACCGCAGAAGTTTTTTGTATGGCCAAAAGCGTGACAGTTTTTGCACTGAGGTATTAATTTAGAGGCATTGATAGGCTCAACTTTGACAACAGTATTAAGAATGCTTTTGATCTGATAAATTTTCCTAATGTCCTCGGTAGCATCGAATACAACTAAAAACATAGCTAGCGCTTCTTTAGTGTTCCACTTAAGTTTGTTAATGGCATTTAAAACATTAAAGCCTTGATCTTTAAGGTCGTTCAAGATAGATTGAGTATCACATGAGTGGTGTAAAGTTTTTATACTCTCGCAACAAAAGTTGCTAAGAGAGTATTATAGTTTTGTTCATCTAACGGTTGTTTGTAAGTCATACGTCCACAAAATGGCGGAAACCGAAAACCTATACAGTGTCATAACTAAGCCATAAATAAAGTTATGAAAATGAAATTTGGAACATAGGATCATATTAGGGAGGGGCACATTTGAATGTAATGTTTTTGGAAAATAGGGCGTGACCCCGCCCTCAAATAGGTTTTTTGTATATAACTCGCAAACCAATAAAGCTATATAAACCAAACTTTCTGCAGTCGTTTTTTTAGCCGTTTCCTTATACAGTCCAAAACTGAAAGAAATCGGATAATAACCACGCCCACCTCCCATACAAAGGTTAGATTGAAAATGACTAAAAGTGGGTTAACTCACTAACGAGAAACGTCAGAAACACAAAATTTTACAGAAGAAATAGCAGAAGGAAGCTGCACTCAGATTTTTTTTTTAATGAAAAATGGGCGTGGCATCGCCCACTTATGGGTCAAAAACCATATCTCAGGAACTACTTGACAGATTTCAATGAAATTCGGCATATAACTTTTCAAGACCGCAGATATCGGACATGTTGAACTCACCGCCTAAGGGTAAATTTAAACCGAAAATACTGGTAAATTTCTTAGATAATTTAATGTGACTCAGAGGAAATTGTTTTCTTCTAATAGTATGTCTCTGTTCCAAAAATTATTAAAATCGGATAATAACATCTCCTAGCTCCCATGTACCTAATTATAGGTTTTTCAAAAATACGGTGGACTTTAATCTACATATATGTATTGGTTAATATGCGAGCTAATATATCTTTGCGAAATTAAGTGAGTGTATAGTTTTGGATATAGTGTACCTAGCTTGTGAAAATGAATGAAATCGGTTCAGAAATTACCTCAGCCCTCATACACGATATAGGACGATTTTCGTTATTCTATTAAACTTTGTGCCGAATTTATAGGTAAATTTGGGTGTTATCTTAATAAAATTTCTTCAATAAATTGCGAGAGTATAAAATGTTTGGTTGCACCCGAACTTAGGGTGATGGGATCATGTGTAGAAGTTCACGCAAGTGAGGAAAGTTTTTGATTGTCATTCACTTGGGAGTGGCCAGAAACGATTCTTCTCCACATGGTTCAAGCAGCTCACGACTTCCGGTTTTAGACCAAGTGTCCTCTGGGTAGCCAACAGACATACGTTTGAAGGCGAGCTAACGTGAGAAGGCGAAGCCCGCTTATGCGGTTGTGCGTAGGGCTTGGGACCCACCACATAAAAACGAAGTACCAATGAAAAATCTACGAAAGCCTCGGATGAGACACCCCCCTTTTGATGAAGACCCCTGCAAACGTTTTAAGGATAATGATATAAGGGCATGCACCTGGAATGTCCGGACCCTTAATTGGGAAAGTGCCTCTGCCCAGCTGGTTTATGTCCTCATACAACTCAAGGCTGACATCACCGCCATCCAAGAAGTGCGATAGACGGGACAAGGACGGAAGAAGGTGGGTCCTTGTGACATCTACTACAGCGGCCATATAAAGGAGCGCAAATTTGGTGTTGGATTTGTGGTGGGAGAGAGACTCCGTCGCCGAGTCCTGGCATTCACCCCGGTGGATGAACGTCTAGCCACAATCCGCATCAAAGCGAGGTTCTTCAACATATCGCTGATTTGAGCCCACGCCGCAACGGGAGAGAAGGACGATGTGACCAAAGATGCTTTCTATGAGCGCCTAGAACGTACCTACGAGCGCTGCACCCGCCACGATGTCAAAATCGTGCTTGGCAATTTCAACGCCAGGGTGGGTAAAGAAGGTGTCTTTGGCACAACAGTCGGAAAATCCAACCTCTATGACGAAACATCACCAAACGGTCTGAGGCTGATCGACTTTGCTGGGGCCCGAAATATGGTCGTCTGTAGTACCAGATTCCAGCATAAGAAAATCCATCAAGCTACTTGGCTGTCTCCTGATTGAAACACGCGGAACCAAATCGATCACGTTGTGATAGACGGAAGACATGTCTCCTGTGTTTTAGACGTGCGTACGCTCCGAGGACCGAATATAGACTCAGACCATTATCTGGTCGCAGCGAAGATACGCAGCCGTCTCGCAGCGGAGAGAAAACGGACTGCCTACCTCGCAACGTTGCAAATGACCACAACACGTGCGGGATGGGATAGATACCGAGAGCTGAAGAGGGAACCGAGACGCATCTGCAGACAAAAAAAGAAAGAGGCCGAAATGCGTGAGTACGAAGAGCTTGAGAAGCTGACAGACAGAGGGAATGCTCGAAAATTTTATGAAAAAATGAAGCGACTTAACGAAGGTTTCAAGACCGGAGCATCCTCATGTAGAGACCAAGGTGGTAATCTGGTAACCGATGTCCAGGGCATACTGGGATTATGGAGGGAACACTTCTCCGACCTGCTGAATGGCAGTGAGAGTACAACACCAGGAGATGGCGAACCCGATCCCCCAATCGATAACGATGGAACAGATGTTCCATTACCCGACCATGAAGAAATTCGAATAGCAATAACCCGCTTGAAGAACAACAAAGCAGCGGGGGCCGATAGATTACCGGCAGAACTATTCAAATACGGCGGCGAAGAACTGATAAGGTGCATACATCAGCTTCTTTGCAGAATATGGTCGGAAGAAAGCATGCCTGACGATTGGAATCTCAGTGTGCTCTGCCCAATCCATAAAAAGGGAGATCCCACAATCTGCGCCAATTACCGTGGGATCAGCCTCCTAAATATCGCATACAAAGTTCTATCGAGCGTACTGTGTGAAAGACTAAAGCCCACCGTCATCAAACTGATTGAATCAGATTATTAGATATTGACCAGATATTCACCCTGCGCCAAATTTTGGAGAAGACCCGTGAAAATAGGATCGACACACACCATCTCTTTGTCGATTTTAAAGCTGCTTTCGACAGCACGAAAAGGAGCTGCCTTTACGCCGCGGTGTCTGAATTTGGTATCCCCGCAAAACTAATACGGCTGTGTAAATTGACGAGCCGTTCGATACCAAACGCGGTTTCAGACAAGGTGACTCACTACAGTGCGACTTCTTTAACCTGATGCTGGAAAAAATTATAAGAGCTGCAGAGCTAAACAGAGAAGGCACAATCTTCTACAAGAGTGTACAGCTCCCGGCGTACGCCGATGATATTGATATCATCGGAAGCAACAACCGCGCCGTTTGTTCTGCTTTTTCCCGCATGGATAAGGAGGCGAAGCGAATGGGTCTGGAGGTGAATGAGGACAAGACGAAATATCTCCTGTCATCAAGCAAACAGTTGGCGCGTTCGCGTCTTGGCTCCCACGTCACTGTTCACAGTCATAACTTCGTATACCTGGGAACCAGCATCAACAACACGAACAATGTCAGCCTCGAAATCCAGCGCAGAATAACTCTTGCCAACAGGTGCTACTTTGGACTGAGTAGGCAATTGAACAGTAAAGTCCTCTCTCGACGAACCAAAATCAAGCTCTCCAAGTCGCTTATCATTCCCGTCCTGTTTTACGGTGCAGAAGCTTGGACGATGTCAACATCAGATGAGACGACACTAGGAGTTTTCGAGAGGAAAATTTTGCGCAAGATTTATGGTCCTCAGAACATTGGCAACGGCGAATACCGCAGACGATGGAACGGTGAGCTGTACGAGTTATACGACGACATTGACATAGTTCAGCTAATAAAAAGACAGCGGCTACGCTGGCTAGGTCATGTTGTCCGAATGGACGAAAACACTCCAGCCCTGAAAGTGTTCGATGCAGTACCCGCCGGAGGAAGGGGAAGGCCTCCGCTCCGTTGGAGGGACCAGGTGGAGAGCGACCTGGTTACACTTGGGATCTCCAACTGGCGCCGAACTGCGAAGGAGAGAGAGAGGTGGCGCACTATCGTCGATTCGGCTATAACCGGCTAAACGTTTCCAACGCCAATCACATACATACATACATTCATAAAATGTTCGGTTGCACCCGAACTTAGCCTTTCCTTTCAGGTACTGAGAGAAACTGTTATAAGAAAAAAATTCAGAGGGTATGAATTACATTAAAATATCTGAGGGATTTACCTAAGTATATTATCAGGGAAAAATTACCCTTAGGCACTGCGTTCTTCATGTTCGATATCAGGGACCTTGAAAAGTCATGATCGATTTTGACAATTTTTTCACAAGTGATGCAACAGATCATATACAGTGTTTCTGTAAAGTTTTATTTCGCTATCTTCATTAGTTCCTAATGTGTATATTATAAAGTGAAGGAATAAGATGAAATTCAAAAATGAGTTATATGAGAAGTTGTCGTGGTTGTGAACCAATTTCGTCCATTTTTCACACGTGTGATCAGGGTGTCAAGCAAATATTATATACCGAATTTCAGTGAAATCTGTCTCGTAGTTCCTGAGATATGGTTTTTGACCCATAAGTGGGCGACGCCACGCCCATTTTCCATTTTGTACAAAAATCTCAGTGCAGATTCCTTCTGCCATTTATTATGTAAAATTTGGTGTTTCTGACGTTTGTCGTTAGTGAGTTAACGCACTTTTAGTAATTTTCAACCTAACCTTTGTATGGGAGGTGGACGTGGTTATTATCCGCTTTCTTTAATTTTTGGACTGTATAAGGAACTGGTCAAAATAAACGACTGCAGAAAGTTTGGTTTATATAGCTTTATTGGTTTGCGAGTTTTATACAAAAAAAATTTTTGGGGGTGGGGTCACGCCTACTTTTCCAAAAAAATTACATCCAAATATGCCCCTCCCTAATATGATCCTATTTTCCAAATTTCATTTTCATAACTTTATTTATGGCTTAGTTATGACACTGTATAGGTTTTCGGTTTTCGCCATTTTGTGGGCGTGGCAGTGAACCGAGTTTGCCCATTTTCGAAAGCAACCTCTTTAGGGTGCCAAGGAACATATGTTCCAAGTTTCATTAAGATATCTTAATTTTTACTCAAGTTATCGCTTGCACGGACAGACGGACGGACAGACATCCGGATTTCATATCCACTCGTCATCCTGATCATTTATGTATATATAACCCCATATCTAACTCTTATATTTCTTGGTGACACAAACAACCGTTAGGTGAACAAAACTATTATACTCTGTGCAACAGGTTGCGAGAGCAATCACCATATTGCATGAGGCGTCAATGATGGTACACTGTTCAGTGCATTTAAAAATAGAAACATAAACAACTACTTTGGGCATAAAGTGGTCAATATTTCCGAAACTAAAACGGTTATTTGCCTTTAATTGTATCCTAAAGCCTGTCGTGGTAGATAAAGCTGAATTTTAGTTCCATAAGATTATTTAGTAAACCCTTAATGAATTTACCACGTGAGAAGCAGAATAATACAGTTTAGGCGCTAAACAGAGTCGGAGGTGACATTATGATTTTAGGGAGCTTAACTCATCCGGATATATCTGAATTCACATGACCATGCCATTGTAGTGGCTTGTCGGCCTTTTCCAACTATTTACTACATTTAAAAACAAGACAATGCTCCATTTCATAAAGGATCGTTACCAACAAATCTTTTAAGTGAAGCAAATCAAGTTGACCTCCGCAGAGCCCCAACTTAAACTTTATTGAAAATATTTGGGGTTTCATTAATTATCAGAGGACAATTGATATAATAACCGAAAACGCCGAAATTACCGACATTTTTTCTAAATTAACTGTTAACTTAGCACACAATTGTGTTGAATCAATTCGGGCCATAAAGCACGCTGATATTGATGCCAAAAGCAGTGTAACCAATTATGAATTTATCGCCTTAGAATACTAACTTAGACTAAACATTAAAATTTTATAGTTATCATCAAATGTGAACAGGATAATAGAGTTCATGTTGTGTGTAAATACTTTTGACTACAGCTAGTCTTCAGTTCATTTGCTTATATCTCCGCCCTATTTCTAGCTATTCTTGCCAAACCGTCTTCATTCGCTCAAGAATAGATCAAGGTTTACAACAAAATTACATTTTGTTACCCTGCGACAACAACAACAACAACAAGTAAGGAAGGGCTAAGTTCGGGTGTAACCGAACATTTTATACTCTCGCAATTTATTGATGTAATTTTATAAAGACAACACAATTCGACCCATATATTCGGCATAAAGTTCAATAGAATAACGAAAATCATCATAAATAGTATATGGGGACTGAGGTAATTCCTAAACCGATTTCACTCGTTTTCACCACCAAGATACAATGTATCGAAGACTATACGATCACTTAATTTAATATTACTTATAATTAGGTATATAGGATCTGGGGGAAGTTATGACCCGATTTTTACCATTTCAGGTACAGAGAGAAACTGTTATAAGAAAAAAATTCAGAGGGAATGAATTACATTAAAATATCTGAGGGATTTACCTATATTTTCGGTGAAAAATTAACCTTAGGCACTGAGTTCTTCATGTTTGATATCAGGGGCCTTGAAAAGTCATGGTCCGATTTTGACAATTTTTCCACAAGTGATGTCACAGCTCAAATACAGTATTTGTGTAAAGTTTTATTCCGCTAGCTTCATTGATTCCTTATGAATACATTATAAAGTGAACGAATCAGATGGAATTCAAAATTGGGTTATATGGGAAGTACACGTAGTTGTGAACCGATTTCGCCCATATTCCACCCGTGTCATCAGGGTGTCAAGAAAGTGTTATATACCGAATTTCATTGAAATCGGTCGAATAGTTCTTGAGATATGGTTTTTGACCAATAAGTGGGCGACGCCACGCCCATTTTCCATTTTGTAAAAAAATCTCAGTGCTGCTTTCTTCTGCCACTTCTTATGTAAAATTTGGTGTTTCTGGCGTTTTTCGTTAGGGAGTTACCCCACTTTTCGTAATTTTCAACCTAACTTTTGTATGGGAGGTGGGCGTGGTTATTATCCGATTTCTTTCATTTTTGGGCTGTATAAGGAAATGGCTAAAAGAACCGACTGCAGAAAGTTTGGCTTATATAGCTTTATTGGTTTGCGAGTTATATACAAAAAAACTTATTTGAATGCGGGGTCACGCCCACTTTTCCAAAAAATTTACATCCAAATGTGCCCCTCCCTAATGGGATCCTATGTTCCAAATTTCATTTTCATAACTTTATTTATGGCTTAGTTATGACACTGTATAGGTTTTCGGTTTCCTCCATTTTGTGGGCGTGGCAGTGGACCGATTTTGCCCATTTTCGAAAGCAACCTCCTCAAGGTGCCAAGGAACATGTGTTCCAAGTTTCATTAAGATATCTTAATTTTTACTCAAGTTATCGCTTGCACGGACAGACGGACAGACGGACGGACAGACATCCGGATTTCAAATCTACTCGTCATCCTGATCATTTATGTATATATAACCCCATATCTAACTCTTATATTTCTTGGTGACACAAACAACCGTTATGTGAACAAAACTATGATACTCTGTGCAACAGGTTGCGAGAGTATAACAAGAAAAATATTTTTTTGTGAAACTTGTAAAAAAACGTCCGATGTGTAAATAATTTTGACTACCTTTGTATATACTCCTTTATCTAACTCTTTTAGTTCTTGGTGACACAACAACCGTTATGTGAATCAAACTATAATACTCTGTGCAACATGCTGCGAGAGTATAAAAATAACAGGATAATAGTTCAAGTTGTGTGTAAATACTTTTGACGCAAAAAAAAATGTGTGTAAATTCTTTTGACTACTGCGAATGCTCAGTTCATTTTGCTTATTTCTCCGCCAAATTTCTAGCTATTCTTTCCAAACTGACTTCATTCGCTCAGGAAATAATTTTGATTACCTCTGTAGATTTTGTCTTGTTTCATTTACACATTGTTTTATCGGCTATCGACACCCCTTATATAATTGAATCAGGATTCAAATCAATTACAATTATCAAAATATTTCAATATAGCTTCAAAAAATGTCTTAACAAAGCATCAATGACCTTCAAAATATTTATACTCTCGCAACAAAAGTTGCTAAGAGAGTATTATAGTTTTGTTCACATAACGGTTGTTTGTGTCACCAAGAAATAAAAGAGTTGGATATAGGGTTATATATATGTGGAATGATGTATTTCACTTTATTTTAGTTATTGAAAATGATTATAATGTTTTAAATGATGATAAATACAAATGATTTATATTTGAATGTTAATGAATTATAATACTTTAAATGATTTGAATAAGAATTAAAACGAATTATTAATTAAGAAAACTTGCTGCTGCACGTCGTATACGTCTTACTTACGCTCGTCGTCTTCAACTACTACTACTCAACGTCGTCTTCTTCTTTTACTGTGCTGCCAGATCGAACCATTCCCACATATCGGCCATCCTGCGTAATATTCGCCTCGAATAATTAAGTAGAATCGTTGTCATCATAAGTGTTCGGCCAAACTTTCATAAATTCAGAACACGATGTTGCTGTTTTTGGACCTTCGCCGTTACCCAGTTTTTGGACATCGTAAGTGTTGTTTGGTTTTACGTTAGTAACTCGATATGGACTTAGAAACTTTTGTTTCAACTTCAAACCGCTGCCCAATTGTGTGCGTTTTATAGCAACGATATCATTTAATTTGTAATTATGAGCTTTCTTTCGTCGGAGATTGTAAGACTTTTTGTTTTCTTCTTGAACTTTAAGAATTTGTTGTTTCGCCTCATTGCGCATTTCGTCTCTGTTTTGGTTGAATTGTTGCACTAATTGCTCTTCGATGAGTTCTTTAATGTGGAGATCTTCTTTAGATCTCATTCGGGTCCCAATCATCATTTCAAACGGTGTCATATTTATGCTTCGATGATATGTTGAATTTAGCACCTGTTGTACTCTTTCGTCATAACGATACCACTTTGTTGGATCTTCAATGCTTAGTTTCTTTAAAACTGCTATTATTGTGCTATTTAATCTTTCAACTTGTCCGTTGGCACGTGGTGGACCTGTAGTTATTTTAACGAGCTTTATGTTTTCAGATCGGCAGTATTCTTGAAATTCGTCGGAAGTGAATGCCGAACCTCTATCAGAAATAATTTTAACGGGATTACCAAAGTTGATACTTTGCGTCTTAAGTTTACTAATGACCTCTTTTGCTGATATAACCAAGAGAATTTGGTAAACGCGTCGACTATAGCGAATATATGCTTGTACATTTTACTCGTAGATTCTAAAGGGCCTAAATGATCGATGTGATATGTATGCAACGGCGTATCTATTTTATGCAGTGGATGCAATTCGCCTTCTTGTTTTCCTCTTTTTCGATTGGCAACGATGCATTGAACGCAATTGGATATATACTTCTGGATTTTCTCATTCAACTTCGCAATAAAAAATTCTTTAGATATGATGTCTTTAGTTTTCGTTAAAGCGAAATGCCCTTTTTCATGAGCACGTCGTATAATTTCTTTTTGCATGCTTTTGGGAATAACCAGTAACTCGCAGTCGTTTACTAATTTGTATAAAATGTTACCCTTCCTAAAATAATCTTCATAACATTCTCTTTCTTGCAGAATTTCTTTTATTACTCGTAGCTCATCGTCTTGTGCTTGCGCATCTTTGATCTTTAGTGTAACGTCGTCTATAGCAATTGTTAATATAGGATATCTACTTAAAGCATCTACGTGCTTCTTACTGGAACCAGAACGGTGTTCGATAGTATAATCATACTCTTGTAGCAGCATTATCCATCTAGCTACTCTCGTGCATAAATCTTCCTTTATGGTATATCTATGGTTTTGGCAAACGCGTTGCAGTCGGTTATTATGGTAAAATGCAGGCCCAATAAATAAACTTTAAACTTTTTAGGAGCCTCTATTACAGCAAGTACTTCAAGTTCGTAACTGCTAAATTTTCGCTCAGCATCCGTCGTCTTTTTACTCATATAATATACGGGATGTCATTGGCTATCGTCAGGAAATTTTTGAAATAAAACAGCGCCGTATCCATTTATGGATGCATCTGTGTGTACTTGGGTTTCGTATGTCTGATTATATATATTCCCCATATTAAATATAGTATTTTGCTTTTTCAAATCATTCAGTGGTTTAGCGATTAATGCAAAGTTCCGTATGAACTTTCTAAAGTAACCGGCTAGACCGAGGAAACTTTCTAACTGTTTCATGGTTGTTGGTAATGGGTACTTCATTACCGCTTGTATTTTCACATTTGATGGAGCGACTTGGTTATTTTCTATTATATGGCCTAAAAATTCAACTCGGCTTTGTAAAAATTGACATTTCTTTTTGTTGATTTGAAGTCCATAATCTCGGCACAATTTTAGAACCTTTTCTAATCTTATTAGAGCTTCTTTTTCCTCACTTGCAGGGATTATAACGTCATCGATGAAAGGAAGTGCAATTCTTTCTTTTGTCAATTCCCGAAATACAGCATTTACATACCTCTGAAAGACGCCAGGAGAGTTTGACAATCCAAAGGGAACCTTTCGAAACTGATACTGACAGTTATGGGTGACGAATGATGTATATTTGCGACTTGCTTCACAGACGTCGACATGGAAAAACCCTTTCGTTAAATCAATCGTACTAAATATCTTAGAACCTTGTAGTCGATCTAGCTGGTCATCAATTAACGGTAATGGAAACCTGTCTTTACTTATTACCTTATTTATGCGTCGATAGTCTATGCATAACCTGGGCGTGCCATCGCGTTTTTTTACTAATACCACTGGACTGGTGAATTCAGACTCGGAACTTTCAAGCCATTGTTCAATTTGCTTATCAACGACCTGTCTTTCACTAAATGGAAGTCTTCTAGGTGTAGAAAAAATTGGTGTTTCGTCTTTTAACACTATTTTCATTTGTACATTCGTAGTTTTAGTTTTGTTAGGTTTGTAAAATTCGATTAAATCACACACTTTTTGCTTTGCAGCAATACTAGCAAGAGGGTTCACGTTTATGTCTTCTACACATTTATCGATTTTCATCAGCGCATGATCTTCAAATATATCGAACGTATTGACTTTTCGTACAAAAATACCACTTGAATTTATTCTTACTTCCGCTTGAGTGTATAATTCTTCACCAATAATAATATTAACGTCAATGTTGTTTGATGGTACAACGTGAAAAGTTAAATTGAAAATGTTATCGTCTATTTCTACACTTTGCTCAAAATGACCTATTGGTTTCACTTTATTCTCGTTTAATTTTTGTCCAAATCCCACTTCTTTAACCATTCATACATTTTATATGTAATAACATTAAATTTACTGCCTGTATCAAACAAAGCTAGCCACTTCTTATCTGCCATTCGCTTCACTATTATTCACTGTTCTTCTAAATCTTCTTTGTTTACATCACTATTTACTTTCTTGTATATTTTTAGTTTTTGTTCAAATTCCGTCATATTTTTAGCGCCATACAAAATACTTTTGTTTATATTTAAGTCCTTTATGCCATCGATCACATAGTGAATGAGAGCACTATTCTCGACGTTTTCCCGTGTTGCGATTTCTCTCATTTTAAAAAAATAATCTTGTACGCTTTCGTCTTTCTTTATCTTTCTTTCTGTTAATTGTTTGTGTATTGTTGCACTGTTCCTTGGTGTTTGAAATTCTCTCACCAATGCGAATTTCAACTTTTCCCAGGAGACAATACCCCTTTCACTCGACAGAAATAGTTTTGCTGTGCCTTTAATTGATTTTTTAGCAAAAACATACTTTTGAAAATCATCCCATCCCATAATAGCTGCTGTCTCTTCAAATTCATTGATCCAAACTTCCACTGGTAGATTGTCTGTGCCGTCGTATTGCCGTATTGTTTCTTCTACATCGCGAAAATTCATTGCGAACCTGGAAAACTGTGGAAGTTGTGCTCTTCTGTTTCTCGTCATTGTTGCGCTCTCGTTTCCTACTGCACACTCGTTGTTTAAAAATGATTCAAAACAATCTTCGTTTTCTCTTTCTTGTCTGCTCGTCGATTTTCCAATTAGATCGTGTTGATTTCCAGTTCGATTATTCGCCAATTCGCCGCAATTTCTGTTTCTAACGTCGTTTGTGTTGCCACCTGCTTCCTCGCCTCTGCGTTGTTCGTCTTCACAATCGTCGTTATTTTCATCATCGGCGTCGTCATCATTATCGTCTTCTTCGTTATTATTTGCAGCAAGCAATTTCCCCTTTTGCAGATTTTGGAAGATATGCAACTGTACATTTTCCGATTTGCAGCTCAGTTGTAGCAAGTTGCAAATGGAAACCAACTCCGCGATAGACAAATTTGCTGCTATGTATGCGGACTTTTGCGCATACTCGTCGTCGCGTTCGTCGTAATTGAAGCCTTGAAATTCGCGCATCCGTTGTCTATTCCGTCTATCTCCGTCGCACTCGAAAACAAATTTATGTAAAGCGAGTATCATCTCTTTTCGCATTCTACGTAAATTTTCACGAACTTTTTCAAAACTTTGCAGATTTGCCATTTTGAATTCACTGCGAATTTTTTTTCTTTTGACTCTTCGGTTGAGCTCCCAAATTTGTGGAATGATGTATTTCACTTTATTTTAGTTATTGAAAATGATTATAATGTTTTAAATGATGATAAATACAAATGATTTATATTTGAATGTTAATGAATTATAATACTTTAAATGATTGGAATAAGAATTAAAACGAATTATTAATTAAGAAAACTTTGCTGCTGCACGTCGTATACGTCTTACTCACGCTCGTCGTCTTCAACTACTACTACTCAACGTCGTCTTCTTCTTTTACTGTGCTGCCAGATCGAACCATTCCCACATATATGTATATAAATGATGAGGATGCCGAGTGGAGTTGAAATCCGGATGTCTATCCGTCCGTCTGTTCATCCAAGCGATAACTTGAGTAAAAATTGATAAATCTTAATGAAACTTGGAACACATATTCCTTGGGACCGCGAGAGGTTTGCTTTCGAAAATGGCGACTTTTAGCGAGACTAATGAACAACAAATCATCCCGAAATCCGGAAAAATTTTCGAACTTTTCTCACCTTTTAAACCCTCCCTAGATCTCCACGAACATTTCAGGACTAATTTTAGCCGAATCGGTTCAGCCGCTCTCGAGATTTAGCGAGACTAACGAACAACAATAAATTTTTATAATCTCGCAATAAAAGTTGCTAAGAGAGTATTATAGTTTTGTTCACATAATGGTTGTTTGTAAGTCATAAAACTAAGAGTTAGATATAGGGTTATATATGTGGCAACCTCCTACAATTACTACGGCGCTAACTTTACACTACAGCGCAACACTCTAAATTACAACCCTAGCTTTTAATCCTTTATTCCTTTTACTATGATATTCATGTTTGTACTTAAGCAAGAATTAGCAATAAACACACTCTCTCTAATTTTGGACGTCAAGCAGTAAGCATCTTTTATTTATTCTCGCGCCTACTCGTACCTACGCATTAACATTGGTACATACTTGTATACCGCTATACACTTCTACCGATCCCCACGCCTGATGACTTCTACATATATATTTAAATGATCAGCGTGACGAGACGGGTCAAAATCCGAATGTCTGTCCGTCTGTAAATTGCGTAAAAATTGAGATATCGTGACGAAACTGGGTACACATGTTCCTTGGAACCGTGAGAGGGTTGCTTTCGAAAATGGGAAAAATCAGACTAATGCCTCGCCCACAAAATGGCGAAAACCGAAAACACATAAGTGTTTTAACTAAGCCATAAATAAAGTTATAAAAGTAAAATTTGGAACAAAGGATCGTCATTGAAAGGGCCATATTTGGATGCACTTTTTTGGGAAAGTGGGCGTGGCCCCGCCCCCAAATAGGCTTTTTGTATATATCTCGCAAACCAATAATGCTATATAAACTAAACTTTCTGCAGTCGGTTCCCTTACGTACCCTACCACACACCATGAAAATAGTTGAAACCGGATAATAACCACGCCCACCTCCCATACAAAGGTTAGGTTGAAAATTACTAAAAGTGCGTTAACTCACTAACGGAAACGTCAAAAACACTAAATTTTACGGAAGAAATACCAGAAAGAAGCTGTACTCAGATTTTTTACAAATTGGAATATGGGCGCGGCAACCCCCTCTTATGGGTCAAAAACCATATCTCAGGAACTACTCGACCGATTCGAATGAAATTCGGTATATAATATTTTCTTGACCCCCCGATGACACGTGTGGAAAATGGATGAAATCGGTTCAAAACCACGACAACTTCCCATGTAACTCAATTTTGAACTCTATCTTATTCCTTCGCTTTGTAATGTATACATAAGGAAACAATGAAGATATCGAAATAAAACTTCACACAAATACTGTATATGATTTCTGGCATCACTTGTGAAAAAATTGTCGAAATCGGACTATAACTTTTCAATTCCCCGGATATCGAATATGAAGAACTCAGTGCCTTATCGTAGTTTTTCATCGAAAATATCGGTAAACCTCTCAGATATCTCAATTTAATTCAGGGGAAATATTTTTCTTTTAATAGTGTGTCTCAACCGCGACAACTTCTCATATAACTCAATTTTGCATTCCATCGTATTCCTTCATTTTATAATATATAAGATAGCGGAATAAAACTTTACAAACATATTGTATATAATCTGTGCTTTCACCTATGTAAAAAATTTCGAAATCGGACTATGACTTTTCAAGTCTCCGGATATCTACATGAAGAACTCAGTACCTAAGGATAATTTTTCACCGAAAATATCGCCAAATCTTTCAGATTTATAAATTTAATTCAGAGGAAATTTGTTTCTCCTAATTGTGTGTCTCTGTTCCAAAAATTATTAAAATCGAATCAGAACTTCATTAAGCTTCCATAAATCTAATTATGTGCTGGCTTTATTCCGCATATATCGGTTAATATGTGAGATATCTTAGAAAAATTAAACATACAGCACATATAGTGTAGCCTGATGGGGGAAATTAGTGAAATCGGTTTAGAAAATACATCAGCCCTCATATACCATATTATTGGACTTTATGCCGAATATGTTCGGTTGCACGCGAACGTAGCCTTTCCTTACTTGTTAAACTTGTGATATTTTTCGATTGGATTAATACCGAAGTATAAATAAAGGAGCTTTTATATAATACAAATATATTTTTTATGAAAAAAACACTTATTGTGACATAATTACAATATTAAGACACGCAGTCGCGATATTATGTTATTTAATATTATAGAACATACTTTTGTTCTATCATCAATAGTTTCCGCAGCGCATACGACGAAAGACGTTTTAGAACACTTTTTTTACTCCTTGATTTACTCCTTGGTTTACGTTAGTTAAGTTTTAATAAGAAAGAATTTTTGAAATCGGCACAGTAGTTTTTGAGTTTATTCATTACAAACATACATAGAAATCTTCCATCTTTATAATAGTAGTATAGATAAATGTAAAGGGTAAAATGTTACCCTTCGTAAAATAATATTCATAACATTCTCTTTATTGCAGAATTTCTTTTATTACTCGTAGCTCATCGTCTTGTGCTTGCGCATCTTTTTTTTAATCTTTAGTGTAACGTCATCTATAGCAATTGTTAATATAGGATATCTACTTAAAGCATCTACGTGCTTCATACTGGAACCAGAACGGTGTTCGATAGTGTAATCATACTCTTGTAGCAGTATTATCCATCTAGCTACTCTCGTGCATAAATCTTTCTTTATGGTATATCTATGGTTTTGGCAAACGCGTTGCAGTCGGTTATTATGGTAAAATGCAGGCGCAATACATAAACTTTAAACTTTTTAAGAGCCTCTATTACAGCAAGTACTTCAAGTTCGTAACTGCTAAATTTTCGCTCAGCATCCGTCGTCTTTTTACTCATATAATATACGGGATGCCATTGGCTATCGTCAGGAAATTTTTGAAATAAAACAGCGCCGTATCCATTTATGGATGCATCTGTGTGTACTTGGGTTTCGTATGTCTGATTATATATATTCAAAACTGGTTTTTGACTTAAAAGGGTTTTTAATGTGTTAAATGATTCTATTTGTTCGTTCCCCATATTAAATATAGTATTTTGCTTTTTCAAATCATTCAGTGGTTTAACGATTAATGCAAAGTTCCGTATGAACTTTCTAAAGTAACCGGCTAGACCGAGGAAACTTTCTAACTGTTTCATGGTTGTTAGTAATGGGTACTTCATTACCGCTTGTATTTTCACATTTGATGGAGCGACTTGGTTATTTTCTATTATATGGCCTAAAAATTCAACTCGGCTTTGTAAAAATTGACATTTCTTTTTGTTGATTTGAAGTCCATAATCTTGGCACAATTTGAGAACCTTTAGATTTATGGGATGAGTGCCCAATGGCTAGCAAAAAGTCATTAGAAGCTTTCAATAGAAAAATGCAAGATTTACGCCAAAAGCAACAACTTTTTGGCGGAGCATTAGTCTTATTATCTGGCGATTTTCGGCAAACTTTGCCAGTCATTCCTCGATCAACTCCTGCCGATAAAATAAACGCATGTTTAAAATCGTCAGTTTTGTGGAGACATGTTCAAAGGCTGACTCTTACCATCAACATGCGAGTTCAATTGCAAAACGATCGATCCGCAGCGGCGTTTTCGAAGCAGTTGTTGGACATTGGCGAAGGCAAAATACTAATCGATGATACCGGTTTGAACACATTGCCGAACAACTTTTGTACACTTTTACAATCGAAAGAAGAATTGATTGAAAGTGTTTTTCCGAATATTGTTCAACACTATCAACGCCACGATTATTTAGGTGAACGCGCAATATTGGCACCGAAAAATGTACACGTCAACGAAATCAATTTTGCCATTCAAGAAAAACTGCCAGGAGAAGCTACAACATATACATCGATTGATAGCGTTTTGAATCAAGATGAAGTAGTCAATTATCCAACTGAATTCTTGAATTCTTTGGATCCCCCCCGGTCTGCCACCGCATAGTTTGGTCCTGAAAGTCGGTTCACCCATTATACTTCTACGAAATCTAAAGCTACCGACTTTGTGTAATGGCACAAGACTTTCAGTCAAAAAATTGTGGCCAAATTTGATTGAAGCAACAATACTAAATGGCAAGGCAGCAGGTGAAGTTGTACTCTTACCACGCATTCCCATGATTCCAACGAACATGCCGTTTGAATTTAAGCGCTTGCAGTTCCCAGTACGTCTTGCCTTTGCGATGACCATCAACAAATCGCAAGGGCAAACGTTTCAAGTGTGCGGCGTCAATTTGGAAGAACCGTGTTTCTCCCACGGTCAATTGTTCGCCGCATGCTCGAGAGTGGGAACACCAAGGTGCTTATTCATTTACGCGCCAGGTGGAAAAACCAAAAATTGTTGTATACCAATATGTTTTATAAATAAGTAACAGTTTTACAAGTGATGTCACAGCTCAAATACAGTATTTGTGTAATGTTTAATTCCGCTATCTTCATTTGTTCCTAATATATATGTATATGTATTATAAAGTGAACGAATCAAAAGAATTCAAAATTAAGTTATATGGGAAGTATGCGTAGTTGTGAACCGATTTCGCCCATATTCTACCCGTGTCATCAGGGTGTCAAGAGAGTGTTATATACCGAATTTCATTGAAATCTGTTGAGTAGTTCTTGAGATATGGTTTTTGACCCATAAGTGGGCGACGCCACGCCCATTTTCCATTTTGTAAAAAAAAATCTCAGTGCAGTTTCCTTCCGCCATTTCTTATGTAAAATTTGGTGTTGCTGACGTTTTTCGTTAGTGAGTTAACCCACTTTTAGTAATTTTCAACCTAACCTTTGTATGGGAGGTGCGCGTGGTTATTATCCCACTTTTCAAAACAAATTACATCCAAATATTCCAAATTTCATTTTCATAACTTTATTTATGGCTTAGTTATGACACTGTATAAGTTTTCGGTTTCCACCATTTTGTGGGCGTGGTAGTGAACCGATTTTGTCCATTTTCGAAAGCAACCTCCTCAGGGTGCCAAGGAACATGCGTTCCAAGTTTCATTAAGATATCTTAATTTTTACTCAAGTTATCGCTTGCACGGACAGACGGACGGACAGACATACTGATTTCAAATCCACTCGTCGTCCTGATCATTTATGTATATATAACCCCATATCTAGGTTAGGTTATGTGGTTGTCGAAACGACGCACCTAGGCCTTTTGGAGGCCCACCACTGGGACTAAGATCCCTCACACTATAGGGTCATCTTTGAACCACCCTGTGGTCTTAATAAAGTGAAAAAGTTCACATAATTTGATATGGGCAACTTCACCCACATCCTCGAGAAAACCGCGTTCAATAGTCGCAATTCTTTTCCTATACAGAGCCTTACATCCACATAGAAGGTGTGTAATCGTTTCTTTCTCTTCTTCTTCCTGGCAGCTTCTGCAATAATCGTTACTAAGTAACCCCAGCCTGCTGGCATGTCTACCAATGAGACAGTGTCCCGTTAACACCCCTACAAGGGTTCTTGTGTCATTCCTACTAAATTTCAGTAAACGACAAGTGCGGCTCTTACTCCATTCAGGCCATGTTTGTCTACTTACGGAACAAGTCGTTAATTGTTTCCATTGTGATTCAGCCATATCAACAGCATGTTTATCTATAAGGTAACTGCACGTTGCCAGAGGCATATAAAATCCCCCTAAAACGCTCTTTCACTATCTTCGATGATATTCTAAGCGTCTTTAGTGATTTTAAAGCCGCTTGACTTTCCGAAAATATGAATATGTGCTTAGTCGTTAGCACTCTTTTTGACAAAACGAGAAGGCTTTTTTTTAATTGCAGAGATCTCTGCTTGGAAAACACTGCAGTGACCCGGTAATCGGAAAGCGATTCTGGTATCCAGTTTCTCTGAAAATACCCCGCCTCCTACTCGTTTGTCCAGTTTTGAACCGTCTGTATAGATACTTATCCCATAATCTTTGTCCACTTTTCCCATTTCCCACTCCTCTCTAGAGGGGAAGGATATATGTAGGTCCGAGTTTAGATTCATTTCTATAGGATTTCGAAAGTCCGTACTATTCGGTATAAATGGGAACTTGCCGAGTATACTGGAATGTCCCCTATTACAGTTTTGCAGTAGCGACGATTCTCTCAGCCTTACTGCCGATTTCGCTGCCTGTTGTTTGCAAAATAGATCTATAGGCAGTAAATACAGAATCGCATCTAATGCCTGGCTCGGCGTTGTTCTGAGAACTCCACTGATACATATACATGCAGCTCTTTGTAAACTTACCATACGCTTTACTGCGTACTTTTTGTCAATTATTGGCCACCTGACCAGTATCCCATATGTCATTATCGGTCTAACTACAGCTGTGTAGAGCCAATGTGATACGCGGGGAGTTAATCCCCATTTTGGTCCAACCATTCTTTTGCAAGTGTATAGTGCCAAAGCTGCCTTCTTTACCCTGGCCTCCAAGTTTGGTTTCCATAACAGCTTCCTGTCTAAAATAGGTTCCAGGTAGCTTGCCTTTTCATTTATTGGTAGCGAGGTGCCGTTTATAGAAGGTGGTGTGAACTCTGGAATCTTGTGTTTCCTTGTAAACATCACTAGTTCAGTTTTGGTTGCATTTAGGCTTAATCCACATGATTTTGCCCAACGATTTATCTCATTTAGCCTTGTTTGCATAAGGTCCGAGAGTATATGTGGGAATTTTCCCCTAATTGATACCGCCACATCGTCAGCGTAGGCCACCACATGTACTCCCCCTTTCTCTAGATCTAACAACATACTATTCATTGTTAGGATCCATAGAAGTGGGGTTAGCACGCCTCCTTGAGGTGTACCCCTTTGGACAGATCTGCACATCCTCGAAACTCCCAGCGTTGAAGTTATGAACCTGCCTAGAAGCATCTGTTCAATAAGTTTCATGAGTGATTCCGAGACGTTCAGATCTTTAAGCGCGTTGATAATGGCCTTCGGCTGGACGTTGTTAAACGCGCCTTCTATGTCTAAGAAGGCTATGGAGCGTATTCCTTTACCACTAGATCCCTTTCAATCTCTGTTACCACCGAGTTTAAGGCGGTTTCCGTGGATTTTCCTTTGGAGTACGCGTGCTGCGAAACTGCTAACTTTTCCGGAGCTAGCTTACTTCTTATGTTAATTTCTATTAATCTTTCCAGTGTTTTTAGTAGAAATGAGGAAAGACTGATTGGTCTAAAATCTTTTGGACTTGTGTGAGAGCTTTTGCCCGCTTTTGGTATGTCACCCCATATCTAACTCTTATATCTCTTGGTGACACAAACAACCGTTATGTGAACAAAACTATTATACTATATACTATAGTGCAACAGGTTGCGAGAGTATAAAAAAAATAGGGTTCCTTACCAAAACTCCGATAATGTAAAAAAAAAATACCAAAAAACTTTCTTTAATCGCGAATGCTGCGAAAACGATTGAAGATATAACAAAGTGATGTACTACAATTTTGTAGAACTTATCATTACCTAAACGTCGCAACATCACATGTCTAACTATTATAGTTTTGTCACAATAAGCGATTTTATATAAAAAAAAAAATTAATTAAAATACCACTACTTGAAAAGGCTCTTTATTTGTACCTTAGTATTAATCCTTATCGAAATAAATGATTTATTATTTAAGATCGCTTCAAAACCCTTATATAACATTTTGAATTATTAGATTCTGACAATCCATTCAAAAGATATCACGAGTTAAAAATTTTGAAAAATATCCGCTCGGCGGCTAGCTATGCGTTGTAGAGTTGTAGGCGTCACTCGGATACGGAGGTACCGGAGGAGGCGTTAAGATCACTCGCGTGAATTGCTGTTCGTTTGTCCCGCAAAAAAACGAGAACGGCCAAACCGATCTGGCTAATTTTAGTCTTGAAATATTCGTGGAAGGCCAGAAAAAGATTAGAAAGTGAGTAAATATGGAAAATTTGCGAGAAAGATAATAATAAGAGAATTTTATTCGAGTTGGCAAAAAGAATATAAAAAGAGAAAACAAAAAAATAATATTTTTAAAGTTGTCATTGTTGCTTTGTTAAAATATGTTTGTTATTGTTCAATTGTATAAGGTTGTGTCGATAGCCCAAAACAATTTGCAACAAATAAGAAAATACTAAGTTCGGGTCCAACCGAACATTTTATACTCTCCCAATTTATTGATGTATTGATTTTATTAATTATTTTTATTATCTTGAAAACTCCTAAATTGCAAATGAACGAAGCACTAGTCGGCAAAATCGCCAAAAATAGCGCTATAACGAAGATTTCCCAAATATTCAAGAAGTCGCTGGAGGTACTGCACAGAACTTTAAATGATCTTGATTGGCGATGAACGTTTTTGGTGGAGCCAGAATTCTGTCAGCAGGTGATTTACGCCAGACTCTTCCAATTATTCCTGGATCAACTGTTACTGACGGGATAATCGCATGCCTAAAATCATTTAATTTGTGGCGACACATAAAGAATCGCCAATTAACATCTAACATATGAGTGTTTTTGCAACAATATCAAATTGCGATTGTAGAAGCAGTTGGAAATGGTAGGGTCGAAGTTGACACCTCGATAGATTAATAGCATTACCAACAGATTTCTGTCACTTCATTGACTCGAAAGAAAAGTTTTCCTGACATGAAACCTCAATATGATAACCATAAATGACTGATTGAATGACCTACATTGGTGGTAAAAAAAAGATATCGATGATCTTAATGCGACAATTTAGAATTTCGGTCCAAGAGAGTTGACACAGCTACAAACCAGGACGTAGTCAATTATCCCAACCTATTTTAAATTGCCTGTACTATCACCACTCACTTTGCAATTAAAAGTAGTGTGAGTTGCCATCGTGCTGCGTAACATAAATCAATCCCGAGTAATCAATATCGTCGCCGAAGCCAAGAATGGACGAACTTAATTTAATGTATACCTTAGCCACAAAAACGTGTGGCCGGGTTTTTTTGGAGAGAGGTCGAGAGAGGACTTTATTGTTTAATTGCCTACTCAGTCCAAAGTAGCACCTGTTAGCAAGAGTGATTCTGCGCTGGATTTCGAGGCTGACATTGTTGGTGTTGTTGATACTGGTTCCCAGGTATACGAAATTATCTCCGACTTCGAAGTTATGACTGTCAACAGTGACGTGGGAGCCAAGTCGCGAGTGCGCTGACTGTTTGCTTGATGACAGAAGATATTTCGTCTTGTCCTCATTCACCTCCAGACCCATTCGCTTCGACTCCTTATCCATGCGAGAAAAAACAAATCAAACGGCGCGGTTGTTGCTTACGCCAGGAGCTGTACACTCTTGTAGAAGATTGTACCTTCTCTATTTAGTTTTGCAGCTCGTATTATTTTTTCGAGTAATAGATTAAAGAAGTCACACGATAGTGAGTCACCTTGTCTGAAACCTCGTTTGGTATCGAACGGCGCGGAGAGGTTCTTCCCAATCATGACGGAGCTTTTGGTGTTGCTCAACGTCAACTTACACAGCCGTATGAGTTTTGCGGGGATTCCAAATTCAGACATCGCGGCATAAAGGCAGCTCCTTTTCATGCTGTCGAAAGCAGCTTTAAAATCGACAAAAAGGTGGTGTGTGTCGATCCTATTTTCACGGGTCTTTTCCAAGATTTGGCGCATGGTGAATATCTGGTCGGTTGTTGCTTTTCCAGGTCTAAAGCCACACTGATAAGGTCCAATCAGTTTGTTGACGGTGGGCTTAAGTCTTTCACACAGTACGCTCGATAGAACCTTATAGGCGATATTTAGGAGGCTTATCCCACGGTAATTGGCACAGTTTGTGGGATCTCCCTTTTTATGGATTGGGCATAGCGCACTGAAATTCCAATCGTCGGGCATGCTTTCTTCCCACGAAATTTTGCAAAGAAGCTGATGCATGCACCTTCATGCGGGTAATTGCTATTCTAATTTCTTCATGGTCGGGTAATGGAATATCTATTCCATCGTCATCGATTAGGAATCGGGTTCGCCATCTCCTGCTGTTGTACTTTCACTGCCATTCAGCAGGTCGGAGAAGTGTTCCCTCCATAATCCCAGTATGCCCTGTACATCGGTTACCAGATTACCATCTTGGTCTCTACATGAGGATGCTCCGGTGTTGAAACCTTCGTTAAGTCGCTTTATTTTTTCGTAAAATTTTCGAGCATTACCTCTGTCTGCCAGCTTCTCAAGCTCTTCGTACTCACGCATTTCGGCCTCTTTCTTTTTTTGTCTGCAGACTCTCGGTATCTATCCCATCCCGCACGTGTTGTGGTTGTTTGCAACGTTGCGAGGTAGGCAGTCTGTTTTCTCTCCGCTGCGAGACAGCACTCTTCATCGTGCCAGCTTGTTTTTTATCGTCGCCGAAATCCAATTGTTTCGGCTGCAGCGGTACGCAGTGAGTTTGAGATGCCGTTCCATAGTTCCCTTTAACCGAGATGCTGATGAGTGCTCTCAGAGAGCAGGAGTGCAAGTCGAGTAGAGTATTTCGCGGCTGCGTGTTGCGATTGCAGCTTTTCGACGTCAAACCTTCCTTGTGTTTGTTGACTGGCGTTTTTTGCTGCACAGAGGCGGGAGCGTATCTTCTCTGCAACCAGATAATGGTCCGAGTCTATATTTGGTCCTCGGAGCGTACGCACGTCTTAAATACTGGAAACATGTCTTCCGTCTATCACAACGTGATCGATTTGGTTCCGCGTGTTTCGATCAGGAGACAGCCAAGTAGCTTGGTGTATTTTCTTATGCTGGAATCTGGTACTACAGACGACCATATTTCGGGCCCCAGCGAAGTCGATCAGCCTCAGACCGTTTGGTGATGTTTCGTCATAGAGGTTGAATTTTCCGACTGTTGTGCCAAAGACACCTTCTTTACCCACCCTGGCGTTGAAATTGCCAAGCACGATTTTGACATCGTGGCGGGTGCAGCGCTCGTAGGTACGTTCTAGGCGCTCATAGAAAGCATCTTTGGTCACATTGTCCTTCTCTTCCGTTGGGACGTGGGCGCAAATAAGCGATATGTTGAAGAACCTGGCTTTGATGCGGATTGTGGCTAGACGTTCATCCACCGGGGTGAATGCCAGGACTCGGCGACGGAGTCTCTCTCCCACCACAAATCCAACACCAAATTTGCGCTCCTTTACATGGCCGCTGTAGTAGATGTCACAAGGACCCACCTTCTTCCGTCCTTGTCCCGTCCATCGCACTTCTTGGATGGCGGTGATGTCAGCCTTTAGTCGTATGAGGACATCAACCAGTTGGGCAGAGGCACCTTCCCAATTAAAGGTCCGGACATTCCAGGCGCATGCCCTTAAATCATTATCCTTAAAACGTTTGCAGGGGTCGTCATCAAAAGGGGGGTATCTCATCCGAGGCTTTCGATTTTTCATTGGTACTTCGTTTTTATGTGGTGGGTCCCAAACCCTACGCACAACCGCAGGAGCGGGTTCGCCTTCTCACTTTAGCTCGACTACAAACGGATGTTTGTTAGCTACCCAGAGGATACTTGGTCTAAAACCGGAAGTCGTGAGCTGCTTGAATCATGTGGAGAAGAATCGTTTCTGGCCATTCCCAAGTGAATGACAATCAAAAACTTTCCTCACTTACGTGAACTGCTACACATAATCCCATCCTGCTAATAGTATATAAAAATATAGCCATGTTACTTAGGGTGAATGTAGATTTCCAATGGTGAAAGTTTTTGAAATCGGCACAGTAGTTTTTGAGCTTATTCATTACAAACATAGAGAGGTAGTCAAAATTATTTACACATCGAACAATTTTGCAAATTTCACAGAAAAAGCTTTTGATTGTAGTAGTTGTTGTTGAATGTGCTATATTGTTATAAAGCTGGATCTATTCTTGGCTTCACTTAAAAGATTTCTTGGTAACGATCCTTCAAGGAAAACTTCGCTAAAAAATCATCATGTCACCTCCGACTCTGTTCAGCGCCTAAACTGCATATTTCTCATTTTCATGTCGTAAATGCATTAAGCGTTTACTAAACAAGCCCTGGAACCAAAATTCAGCATCATCTGCCCACGACAGGCTCCAGGATCTAATTTAAGGCAAATGACTGGCATATCGTTTCTTTATTTTCGGAAATATTGACCAATTTTTGTCAAACGTCAGGTATTTATGTTAACTTTTTTAATGTCCTGAGCAGTGTAGTATCATTGACTGTTCGTGCAATGTGCTGATTCGATGCTGCTGCAATATTAACGGGACTAATTATGGAATTTTGTATGCATTCTCTTTGAGTTATCACAGGTTTCCGCCCACTTATCTTTAAATTGTCCTTCCAATGTTTCGTGTCCTTCTTTTTAATAATATTATAAAAAGTATTTCATCAAATTCTATAAATTTTAACTGACTCCGAAGCCGAAACACCAGTCTTAAATTTAATAACAGTCTGCGATCTAGTTATAATCGTTAATTCCTTTGTTTTCTGCATTTTATTTACCATTTAGGTTTATATTTCAAGGCTGAGTTAGTTTGTTATGAATACAATAGAATCCAATTACTACTATTGCTCAAACCAAATCCAAGGGTAAAAGCGATCTCCGCCTATGGTCCGATTTCGGCGATTTTTAGAATAGGGCTGCCACACTATAAACGTAGTATTTGTTCTGTACCGATATCTTCACTAGTGCTATATAGTAAACGATTCAGATCGTCTTCGAAGTTTTGGTATATAGGAAGTAGGCGTGGTTGTGAAGCGATTTGGCCTATTTTCACAACATGTCATTGGGATGTAAGGAAACTAATACAAACCAAGTTTCATTGAAATCGGTCGAGTAGTTCCTGAAATATGGTTTTTGACCCATAAGTTGGACGAAGCCACGCCCATTTTTCATTTTGTAAAAAAATTTGAGTACAGCTTCCATGTGCCATTTCTTATGTGAAATTTAGTGTTTCTGACGTTTTTCGTTAGTGAGTTAACCCACTTTTAGTAATTTTAAATCTAACCTTAGTATGGGAGGTGGGCGTGGTTATTATCCGATTTTGCCCATTTGTGGGCTGTATAAGGAAATGGCTAAAAGAAGCGACTGCAGAAAGTTTGGGGCCAACGTTAAAAAAAAAAATTACATCCAAATGTGCCCCTCCCTAATGCGATTCTATGTTCCAAATTTTATTTTCATAACTTTATTTATGGCTTAGTTATGACACTGTATATGTTTTCGGTTTTCGCGATTTTATGGGCGTGGCAGTGGACCGATTTTTTTCGAAAGCTCCTCAGGGTGCCAAGGAATATGTGTTCCAAGTTTCATTAAGATATCTTAATTTTTACTCAAGTTATCGCTTGCACGGAAGACGGACAGACGGACGGACAGACATCCCGATTTCAACTCCACTCGTCATCCTGATCCTTTATATATATAACCCCATATCTAACTCTTTTATTTCTTGGTGACACAAACAACCGTTATGTGACCAAAACTATAATACTCTGTGCAACATGTTGCGAGAGTATAATTAATGACGTTAAGGCTCAAGAACTGCACGTCCTTTCTTGATGAAATTTTCTGAGGTTGATCGTTGTGGCTCTGGGAAGCCACAATTTAGCTAATTTAAGTAATATATTACTCGAAAATAACGGTTAATTCAAAAATATAATTTGATTTGTGATACTGTCTTGCGTTTATTTATTCTTCTCCTATAATAAATTTCGATACCGTTTTGTTTTATTACACGAAGGAATGAACAAGGAATTGTGTAAAACAAGTATTTCTTACTAAATAGCTTGATACTGCTTCTCACTGCGAAGTATAAATATAGTCTACACGACATAAGCTGTGAGCCACTGTATACATAAGTATATGTATATTCGTTTTAACCGATATTATAACATGACATTTTTCTTTCTTACATTATTGATACAGACACTTTCAAAAGAAAACAGACCATTCATAAATTTTAAAAGTGCTGTATTCATATAGAACCGTTGTGATTTTACAAATATATCATATTAAAAACTACAAAAATAACATCACTTGAATTAATCACCATTCACGGCTGCTTTATTTTGTTTATCCCTTATTGAATTAAAGCATGTATAATACTGGTAAGCTAAATCGCATTGATCTTGATATTCTACATATGAGCAAACAAATATGGCTTCGGTTATAAATTCGGGATATACAGCTTCATAGTATTCAATTATTCGCTTGGTATTTATTTCATGTAGTTTTATAAATCCCAGAGCTTCCAGGAAACATTTTATGAAACACTTCATCCGAGAGAGTATGTCCGCGAGTAGCACCTGTAAAATAAGTAACAATAAATTAATAAGCAAGTACTAGATAAGAGCATACTTGAATTAAAATTGTAAAAAATTACAAGTAAGTTTATTTATTTAATTGTTATTTATTTAATTGTATTTAGGCAAAACAAAAGTGTACCCATATATTCGGCATACAAGTCTGTAACGATTCCTTTACAAATTTCAGTAATTTCCTACACTTTCGACCTTCATATTTGCATTAAAGTCCCCTTTGTTATCTCTTAACCGATACATTAAATGTATAAAGTAGAGACCGACCAATTAATCGGCCTTGGTGTTTGACCGATTCCTTATACTTCTTACACGCCCACAAAATGGCGAAAACTGAAACCACATAAAGTGCCATAACTAAGCCATAAATAAAGCTATGGAAATAAAATTTGGTCCAAAGGATCGCACTATGAAGGGGCATATTTGGATGTAATTTTTAATCTACTAAGTTTTTTGTACATATCTCGTAAACTACTTAAGCTATATCAACCAAACTTTCTAAAATAGAAGGTTATGTTGAAATCTACTAAAAATGCTTTAATTCAGGAAGGGAAAACACAAGAAACTTTAAATTTCATTATAAAGAAAGTACAGAAGGGCTCCACCCAAATTGGTATACAGTGGGTGTGCCTCCGCCCACTTATTGGTCAAAAACCATATCTCCGAAACTATTCGACCAATATCAATCCCAATCGAACATGAGGACCTCGGTGCTTCTAACCTAATATTAGGAATTCCAACTTTCAATGGACTTTACACCATACATATGTATATATGACGAATATTTGGATCAAATTGTGAATTATATAATACTAGCTGACCCGACGAACTTTGTACCACCTAACAGTCAATGAATGTGGTGTTACAGATAAGCATAACTTTATGATTTTTTGAAAGCAATACAATGAATACATATAATATTTATAGCGGCCCGGTACGTGCTTCGCTACGTATAAAGTGAAATATTAAATCAAACTCATTTATAAAAAAATATATATTTAATTATTTGCTAGCTATCCAAAACATTTGGATAATCAATATTTTTTGTTTTTCCATTTTGAGCATGAATAAACAAACGGATGGGGGTACCGACTCTGGAACAGGCAACATAAAGTTGGACATGTGAAAAACATGATTCCTCCAAATTCACACCACAAACGTTAAGTGTTTGCCCTTGAGCTTTGTTGATGGACATCGCAAATGATAAACGCACAGGATATTGTAATCGTTTGAATTCAAATGGCATATCAGTTGGAATCATAGGGATACGCGGTATTAAACAAACTTCTCCTTTTGATTTACCATTTAAGATCGTATCTTCAATCAAATTTGGCAATAAATTTTTCACTGCCAATCTGGTGCCATTACACAGTTTTGGTGGATTAATATTTCGCAATGATATAATCAAAGAACCCACTTTCAAATTCAAGTAATGCGGTGGCATACCAGCCGGTTCTAATGAATTTAAAAATTCAGTTGGATAATTCATTGCCTCATCTTGATTCATAGCACTGTCAATTGATTTATATGTCGTGACTACGCCTGGGAGTTTTGCTTGAATTTGAAAATTTATGGCATTGATATGAATGTTCTTCGGTGCTAAAATGGCGCGCTCTCTCAACCAATCATGGTTTCTGTAATTCTGAAGAATATTTGGAAAAACATATTCAATCAATTCTGGAATCTATCGATTTCGTAATTGTACAAAAATTGTTCGGTACAGTGATCAATCCGTTGGTTCTGTCGATTTGTATTTTGCCATTACCAATTTGTAACAATTGTTTTGAAAACTCATGGGCAGCTGGATCATTTTGTAGGTGAATACGCATATTAATGTTCAGTGTCAATTTTTGTACATATCTCCAAAGAACTGATGACTTCAAACAGGCATTAATTTCATCAGCAGGAGTTGACCGAGGAATGACGGGCAATGTTTGTCGAAAATCCCCTGACAGTAATATCAAAGCACCACCAAAAAGCTGTTGGTTACCACGTAAATCTTGCATTGTTCGATTAAATGCTTCTAGTAATTTTTTATTCGCCATTGTACACTCATCCCATAAAATAATTGACGTTAATCGCAGAACTTTTGCCATAGCAGAATTTCTCGGAATATTGCAAGTTGGAGTTTCAATCACCTGTACATTCAATGGCAATTTTAATGCAGAGTGTGCTGTCCGACCACCTTCTAATAATGTAGCAGCAATTCCCGAAGATACAAGTGCCAATGCAATTTTCTGTTCCGATCGTATAGTGGCTAAAATCTGTGATATAACGAACGTTTTGCCTGTACTACCAGGTGCATCCAAGAAATATAACCCACCTGCATTATTGGAAATGGCTTGCATGATTTTGTCATAAACATGTTTTTGCTGAATATTCATTTTGGTTATATTCGATTGTACAAATAAACGCAAATCATTAGAATTGAATTCCTGCTCACGTTGCAATTCACGATCAAATAGATCATGCATGTCACGATTTGGTGCGGTCATACCCAATTGTACTAATGTTTTATTTGCAATCCGTAGACACATATCTTCAATTATTATCAAAGCTTCGTTGTACATTTCCAAAGTTATCAACAAATCAGGATTTCTTGCATGATGAGGCATACGAATTAAAATATCTTCTGCAATATTATGTTTATATTTGTTCCATAATTCAAGTGGATTTGATGGCATACATGTTGATAATATAACGGCAAACAGCATTCGTATTTGTTGAGGATGAGCCGAAATAGATGCATCATGAAGTGTTGAATTCCAATGAGCATCATCCTCCAACGAATGCAAAAGTTGGCATGCTTCACGGTATGTTTCACACAAATGTCCGTTGACTGTTCTCAATTCTTGAAATGATTTTGGGCCATTCACGTTAACTGATAACAATCTCAAATAAAAACACTCAACATTGTTTGGATGTACTGTATATATTCTGCCAATTGCATCTGTTTGGAAAATGCCAGGATGCCCTTGAACTGCTGTTTCTTGTTTACGTCTTTGAAATTTTTTCGAAGACACATTCCATGTGTAAACTGAGGCACTTCAGAATATAACAAAGTTATCGCAAATGTATCAGTTTCGCATAATTTGAAAAAAGCTGTTAACGTAGTTGCTGGTGGTTGCGCTGCTCTTTCCAATAAATTTGCTACATTAAAATAAACACGTTGGCCATTTTCAAGATGTACAGCCAAGTGAACAACCGCAGGATGTCTTTCGTGCATTGGAAACGACATAATCCTCCAGACAGCTTCATAATATAGCGACCCATTTGATACTGAGTAATTTCATCATTTCTATTCTCACCAGCAACACCGAAAATAGCCATATCGCTCCCTTTATTTACATACTTGCAAATATATTTAATGGATTTGACAAAATTACAATATTCCACATTTATATGAGCGTTGAATATTTTCGATAATAATGGACAGTACGGAACCACCCAACGATTATCAACTTCAACTTCCTGGTTATGCATTCTAATGGTTGCCGTTTTGCCATTATCATTAGGTGATCTACGTTGATACAACGGATATCCGTCATTGCCCGTTATTGTGTCTGAAGTAAATGCCTTGGGTATCGTTTCGAACACTTTTCATCAATCATACATGGTGAATTCATATTTAGTTCACCGCACGGTCCATGTATCATGTTTTTAACGACAACTTGAAATAACTCAGGATCAGCAGTGTGATTAGGAATTTCAGCTGATATAAGGTTATCGATTTGATCCGGAGTTACTTTATGTACCAGCCAAATTAGTATATGTGCGTGCGGCAATCCCCTTTTCTGCCATTTAATGGAGTACATATGGCAACGTACCTCCCCAAATACATATAATTTCGCAATTAAATCCATAATTGCTTTACATTTTTGCCGAAAAACACGCGCAGTAATGTCATGACGATCGGTTGTCGACTGTCCTGCTAATAAATTGTTTTTGATGTCATCCCACTGCGGATTACATGTAAATGTAATAAACAGATCCGGTCGACCGTATTTTCTTACATAACACATTGCGTCTTGTGCATATTCGTTCATATTCCGTGGGCTACCAATATACGAAGATGGCAATATAGTTAAACGTCCAATGTCATTAATATTAGCATCATTCGCTATCGCATCTTGCAAATGAATATATTGTTCAGATCTTAATTTTGCTTTGTTGAAACGAATAAAATTAAGACGTTCTGTTTCTATTTTGACGTACATATCAACGATGTACTGATGATATAGTTTACGACATCTCAAGATATAATTTTGTTCTTGTGGACGAACCATCAATCGATAAGAATAATAATTCATGGCACTAACTTTTTTCTGTACGTGTAGGCCTTAAAATAAGTGGAAAATGTGACTTAAGAAATTTCTACAAATGATGAAATGTCAACACACTGAAAATATTATTTACCTGTTCGCGGATCAATTATTGGTGTATTTATATTATAGTCATCGTCACCTTTACAATGCAATATTGGGTATTGTAATGCGTCGTAACTACGATGAAGTTCGGAAACACGTTGCAATTGGTAATTTCTACGATGAAGTATAATATCACGCGATTGAAACTGATCACCACGAATTACAATTGCAACCTCATCAATTGTCGGTGCATTGAATCGCCTTTCATGCTCTCCAAATGGTGTTCTATCAGCCCTTATTACGATTTTGTGATGATCAGAGGGCATACGATCGAGAGCAATTTTGAACAATTGAACTAATGCGTTATGCTAATGGAAAAACCTTTGTAGCTCACAAATAATTTCTCGCCTTGTATTCAAAGCAATTGTACAACGTTGATTCAATTCACGATTTTCATCACCAATAAAATAAATTTGCAATGTTTTTAAAAATAATTCCACCATACATTGAGCGCTTTTCAGCTTTTCAAGTAGGTACGAGTTAAATAAAAAAAATGTAACATATGTGTGGTGAAATTTTTGAAACATTTTTGCCGATATCTCGAGACCCTAGTCACGGAGCGGCATCAAAAATACTCTATACTATAGAAATCATCAACAGCTTCCATTTGCTACCCATATTGTACTAACACATCTTAGGGTTACCCGGGTCCACGTTTTGGCCTATTTCTCGAGACCCTGGTATCCGATTCTTAAAATTTCAAACACAAACCATCTACTGAATAGTCCAAACAAAACCTAAAAATTTGGTTTGGATAGGTGAGCCCGTTCTTGAGTTATAAAGTCACAACGAAAAATGGCATTCATTTTTATATATATAGATATGTTTCTTTAACAATTTTGACGAAAAAACAAATGCAGTAGAAAAATCGAAATGAGAAAAGTAGTTCCTATTCGACTTGGCTTTGGTATATCTCGTAATTGGTTCTGAATTAATTTAAAATTAATTTAATATCAATAAATTTAGATATTTTCCTATGGAAATATGCAAAAACTTTGTAATTCTAATAATGTTTAATATTTTGTCTGTGGTAGACCTTCTGGCGGAAATGCTCATATGCTGATTTTCGTTTTTCTATTATAGTTTCCAATTAAAGTGTGACAATATTTTGACAAAAAAACGACAAAGAAGTCCACAAGAAAGCACCTCAGCCGGCCAACAGACTGAGTCAGCCAAATATTGAAGCGGCATTTTTCAACGCAAAAAGCTATGCAACAGGTGGTTTCAAGCATAGCGAGATCACCAAGTGAATCGTTGAAATGTTGTTAGTGTTGCTAACAGTGATTATGAACTTTAGCCAAAGGATTCTTGAAATTAGTAAAGGACCAGCATCGTGCGAACCAGGAACACAATAAAGGCTGAAATGGAGAAAATGTATGACGAGGAGATGAAAACTTTAAACAAACGGTGTCCCAAGTGTCAGGCATGTCCTTAATAGATATATGGACGGATATTTACACAAATAGCATGATTGGCTTAACATTGCTCGGCCTATTTGAAAATAAGGAAATCATTGCGACAATTGGGTTGTTCACTGCGGAGACATTTCTGAAGTGCCAATGTAAACGTTGACAATTTTGCTATCACAAAAAACCTGGTAACAGCAGTGGTGACGGACAAATGTGTCAATATGGTGAAGGCAATACACCAAAGCTTTGGCAAGTCCCACCATATATCGTGCTACGCCCATAATTCAAATTTAGTTTGCACGAATGCCTTCGAGATTGACGAATTGTCCTCTGGTTGAAGCGCAACAGCAGATCTGAAGAAAACTAGCATGAGCTGCAGGTTTCTGCTGGCATATCAGAGGGAAATGCCTTAAAGGTAATAATCGATGTTAAAACCAGGTGAAATTCCACTAGAAGATATGAAGACACAGATAAGTGGGGGAAATATGCAACTTTGAGCCGTGTTACCCATTACTCATTGTGGACGCCAAAAAATAATGAAAGTAGTGTGCACGTCATCTACGGGTAATAAGCTAAAAGTGCTTCCTAATTGGCACTTCAGTGCACCTTTTCTCCAAGGCGGGGTGAAGCGCAATAAGCTGATTACATCACGCTTAAACAAACTATTATTTTTAAACTCTCTTTTACAAATTCAATAAATTTCTAATTTATAAAAAACTAGCGGCCACACTTTTTGTGACTAAGATATTCAATCAATCTTAGCTTCGAAGACGATACAAAGTTCATTACAAAGTCGAGGTTGATTTATGTTATACAGCATGATGACAACTGTTACTATTTTTATACTCTCGCAACAAAAGTTGCTAAATAGAGTATTATAGTTTTGTTCACATAACGGTTGTTTGTAACACCCAAAACTAAACGATTTAGATATAGGGTTATATATACCAAAGTGATCAGGGTGAAGAGTGGAGTTAAAATCCGAATGTCTGTCTGTCCGTCCGTCCGTCTGTGCAAGCTGTAACTTGAGTAAAAATTAAGATATCTTGATGAAACTTGGCACACTTATTTCTTGGCACCATAGGAAGGTTGCTTTCGAAAATGAGCAAAATCGGACCACTGCCACGCCCACAAAATGGCGAAAACCGAAAACACATAAAGTGCCATAACTAAGCCATAAATAAAGCTATGGAAATAAAATTTGGTATGAAGGATCACATTATGAAGGGGCAAATTTGGATGTAATTTTTTTGGGGAAGTGGGCGTGGCCTCGCCCCCAAATAGGTTTTTTGTATATATCTCGCAAACCAATAGATCTATATAAACCAAACTTTCTGCAGTCGTTTTTTTTAGCCATTTCCTTATACAGTCCAAAAATGAGAGAAATCGGATAATAACCACGCCCCCCTCTTATACAAAGTTTAGGTTGAAAATTACTAAAAGTGGGTTAACTCACTAACGAAAAACGTAAGAAACACTAAATTTCACATAAGAAATGGCAGATGGAAGCTGCATTCAGATTTTTTTTACAAAATGGAAAATGGGCGTGGCGTCGCGCACTTATGGGTCATATCTACGGAACTACTTGACCGATTTCAATGAAACTTGGTTTGTAATAGTTTCCTTACATCCCAATTATATGTTGTGAAAATAGGTCAAATCGCTTCACAACCACGCCTACTTCCCATATACCAGAACTTTGAAGACGATCTGAATCGTTTACTTTACAATATATAAAGTAAGCACTAGTGAAGATATCGGTGCAGAGCTTTGCACAAATGCTATGTTTATAGTGTGGCAGCCCCATTCTAAAAATTGCCGAAATCGAAACATAGGCTTTTAAGGCCACATATATCGAACACGAGGACCTCGGTGCTTCTAACCTAATATTATGGTTTCCAACTTTCAATGGACTTTATGCACTATATATGACGAATATGTGGGTCAAATTGTGTATTATTAACACCCGAACTTAGCCCTTCCTTACTTGTTAAATGTAAAATTAAGTCGTGGTAATTGGTTGTTTGTAACACCCAAAACTAAACGATTTAGATATAGGGTTATATATACCAAAGTGATCAGGGTGAAGAGTGGAGTTCAAATCCGAATGTCTGTCTGTCCGTCCGTCCGTCTGTGCAAGCTGTAACTTGAGTAAAAATTAAGATATCTTGATGAAACTTGGCACACTTATTTCTTGGCACCATAGGAAGGTTGCTTTCGAAAATGAGCAAAATCGGACCACTGCCACGCCCACAAAAAGGCGAAAACAGAAAACACATAAAGTGCCATAACTAAGCCATAAATAAAGCTATGGAAATAAAATTTGGTATGAAAGATCACATTATGAAGGGGCAAATTTGGATGTAATTTTTTTGGGGAAGTGGGCGTGGCCTCGCCCCCAAATAGGTTTTTTGTATATATCTCGCAAACCAATAGATCTATATAAACCAAACTTTCTGCAGTCGTTTTTTTGTAGCCATTTCCTTATACAGTCCAAAAATGAGAGAAATCGGATAATAACCACGCCCCCCTCTTATACAAAGTTTAGGTTGAAAATTACTAAAAGTGGGTTAACTCACTAACGAAAAACGTAAGAAACACTAAATTTCACATAAGAAATGGCAGATGGAAGCTGCATTCAGATTTTTTTTACAAAATGGAAAATGGGCGTGGCGTCGCCCACTTATGGGTCATATCTACGGAACTATTTGACCGATTTCAATGAAACTTGGTTTGTAATAGTTTCCTTACATCCCAATGATATGTTGTGAAAATAGGCCAAATCGCTTCACAACCACGCCTACTTCCCATATACCAGAACTTTGAAGACGATCTGAATCGTTTACTTTACAATATATAAAGTAAGCACTAGTGAAGATATCGGTGCAGAGCTTTGCACAAATACTATGTTTATAGTGTGGCAGCCCCATTCTAAAAATTGCCGAAATCGAACCATAGGCTTTTAAGGCCACATATATCGAACACGAGGACCTCGGTGCTTCTAACCTAATATTATGGTTTCCAACTTTCAATGGACTTTATGCACTATATATGACGAATATGTGGGTCAAATTGTGTATTATTAACACCCGAACTTAGCCCTTCCTTACTTGTTAAATGTAAAATTAAGTCGTGGTAATCGAGGCAATTCCAATGATTATAAAAGTCCTTTGGGATAGTTGTCTACGTCATCCTAATTTGTATCTGTGTCTGCTCTCCTGTAACGAAATTCTAAATTGTCGCATTGACATCGACGACATTTTTGTTTTTTGCGACCAATATTGGTCGTTCACTTAACCACAATCAAATTGTGAATTATATAATACTAGCTGACCCGACGAACTTTGTACCACCTAACAGTCAATGAATGTGGTGTTACAGATAAGCATAACTTTATGATTTTTTGAAAGCAATACAATGAATACATATAATATTTATAGCGGCCCGGTACGTGCTTCGCTACGTATAAAGTGAAATATTAAATCAAACTCATTTATAAAAAAATATATATTTAATTATTTGCTAGCTATCCAAAACATTTGGATAATCAATATTTTTTGTTTTTCCATTTTGAGCATGAATAAACAAACGGATGGGGGTACCGACTCTGGAACAGGCAACATAAAGTTGGACATGTGAAAAACATGATTCCTCCAAATTCACACCACAAACGTTAAGTGTTTGCCCTTGAGCTTTGTTGATGGACATCGCAAATGATAAACGCACAGGATATTGTAATCGTTTGAATTCAAATGGCATATCAGTTGGAATCATAGGGATACGCGGTATTAAACAAACTTCTCCTTTTGATTTACCATTTAAGATCGTATCTTCAATCAAATTTGGCAATAAATTTTTCACTGCCAATCTGGTGCCATTACACAGTTTTGGTGGATTAATATTTCGCAATGATATAATCAAAGAACCCACTTTCAAATTCAAGTAATGCGGTGGCATACCAGCCGGTTCTAATGAATTTAAAAATTCAGTTGGATAATTCATTGCCTCATCTTGATTCATAGCACTGTCAATTGATTTATATGTCGTGACTACGCCTGGGAGTTTTGCTTGAATTTGAAAATTTATGGCATTGATATGAATGTTCTTCGGTGCTAAAATGGCGCGCTCTCTCAACCAATCATGGTTTCTGTAATTCTGAAGAATATTTGGAAAAACATATTCAATCAATTCTGGAATCTATCGATTTCGTAATTGTACAAAAATTGTTCGGTACAGTGATCAATCCGTTGGTTCTGTCGATTTGTATTTTGCCATTACCAAATTGTAACAATTGTTTTGAAAACTCATGGGCAGCTGGATCATTTTGTAGGTGAATACGCATATTAATGTTCAGTGTCAATTTTTGTACATATCTCCAAAGAACTGATGACTTCAAACAGGCATTAATTTCATCAGCAGGAGTTGACCGAGGAATGACGGGCAATGTTTGTCGAAAATCCCCTGACAGTAATATCAAAGCACCACCAAAAAGCTGTTGGTTACCACGTAAATCTTGCATTGTTCGATTAAATGCTTCTAGTAATTTTTTATTCGCCATTGTACACTCATCCCATAAAATAATTGACGTTAATCGCAGAACTTTTGCCATAGCAGAATTTCTCGGAATATTGCAAGTTGGAGTTTCAATCACCTGTACATTCAATGGCAATTTTAATGCAGAGTGTGCTGTCCGACCACCTTCTAATAATGTAGCAGCAATTCCCGAAGATACAAGTGCCAATGCAATTTTCTGTTCCGATCGTATAGTGGCTAAAATCTGTGATATAACGAACGTTTTGCCTGTACTACCAGGTGCATCCAAGAAATATAACCCACCTGCATTATTGGAAATGGCTTGCATGATTTTGTCATAAACATGTTTTTGCTGAATATTCATTTTGGTTATATTCGATTGTACAAATAAACGCAAATCATTAGAATTGAATTCCTGCTCACGTTGCAATTCACGATCAAATAGATCATGCATGTCACGATTTGGTGCGGTCATACCCAATTGTACTAATGTTTTATTTGCAATCCGTAGACACATATCTTCAATTATTATCAAAGCTTCGTTGTACATTTCCAAAGTTATCAACAAATCAGGATTTCTTGCATGATGAGGCATACGAATTAAAATATCTTCTGCAATATTATGTTTATATTTGTTCCATAATTCAAGTGGATTTGATGGCATACATGTTGATAATATAACGGCAAACAGCATTCGTATTTGTTGAGGATGAGCCGAAATAGATGCATCATGAAGTGTTGAATTCCAATGAGCATCATCCTCCAACGAATGCAAAAGTTGGCATGCTTCACGGTATGTTTCACACAAATGTCCGTTGACTGTTCTCAATTCTTGAAATGATTTTGGGCCATTCACGTTAACTGATAACAATCTCAAATAAAAACACTCAACATTGTTTGGATGTACTGTATATATTCTGCCAATTGCATCTGTTTGGAAAATGCCAGGATGCCCTTGAACTGCTGTTTCTTGTTTACGTCTTTGAAATTTTTTCGAAGACACATTCCATGTGTAAACTGAGGCACTTCAGAATATAACAAAGTTATCGCAAATGTATCAGTTTCGCATAATTTGAAAAAAGCTGTTAACGTAGTTGCTGGTGGTTGCGCTGCTCTTTCCAATAAATTTGCTACATTAAAATAAACACGTTGGCCATTTTCAAGATGTACAGCCAAGTGAACAACCGCAGGATGTCTTTCGTGCATTGGAAACGACATAATCCTCCAGACAGCTTCATAATATAGCGACCCATTTGATACTGAGTAATTTCATCATTTCTATTCTCACCAGCAACACCGAAAATAGCCATATCGCTCCCTTTATTTACATACTTGCAAATATATTTAATGGATTTGACAAAATTACAATATTCCACATTTATATGAGCGTTGAATATTTTCGATAATAATGGACAGTACGGAACCACCCAACGATTATCAACTTCAACTTCCTGGTTATGCATTCTAATGGTTGCCGTTTTGCCATTATCATTAGGTGATCTACGTTGATACAACGGATATCCGTCATTGCCCGTTATTGTGTCTGAAGTAAATGCCTTGGGTATCGTTTCGAACACTTTTCATCAATCATACATGGTGAATTCATATTTAGTTCACCGCACGGTCCATGTATCATGTTTTTAACGACAACTTGAAATAACTCAGGATCAGCAGTGTGATTAGGAATTTCAGCTGATATAAGGTTATCGATTTGATCCGGAGTTACTTTATGTACCAGCCAAATTCGTATATGTGCGTGCGGCAATCCCCTTTTCTGCCATTTAATGGAGTACATATGGCAACGTACCTCCCCAAATACATATAATTTCGCAATTAAATCCATAATTGCTTTACATTTTTGCCGAAAAACACGCGCAGTAATGTCATGACGATCGGTTGTCGACTGTCCTGCTAATAAATTGTTTTTGATGTCATCCCACTGCGGATTACATGTAAATGTAATAAACAGATCCGGTCGACCGTATTTTCTTACATAACACATTGCGTCTTGTGCATATTCGTTCATATTCCGTGGGCTACCAATATACGAAGATGGCAATATAGTTAAACGTCCAATGTCATTAATATTAGCATCATTCGCTATCGCATCTTGCAAATGAATATATTGTTCAGATCTTAATTTTGCTTTGTTGAAACGAATAAAATTAAGACGTTCTGTTTCTATTTTGACGTACATATCAACGATGTACTGATGATATAGTTTACGACATCTCAAGATATAATTTTGTTCTTGTGGACGAACCATCAATCGATAAGAATAATAATTCATGGCACTAACTTTTTTCTGTACGTGTAGGCCTTAAAATAAGTGGAAAATGTGACTTAAGAAATTTCTACAAATGATGAAATGTCAACACACTGAAAATATTATTTACCTGTTCGCGGATCAATTATTGGTGTATTTATATTATAGTCATCGTCACCTTTACAATGCAATATTGGGTATTGTAATGCGTCGTAACTACGATGAAGTTCGGAAACACGTTGCAATTGGTAATTTCTACGATGAAGTATAATATCACGCGATTGAAACTGATCACCACGAATTACAATTGCAACCTCATCAATTGTCGGTGCATTGAATCGCCTTTCATGCTCTCCAAATGGTGTTCTATCAGCCCTTATTACGATTTTGTGATGATCAGAGGGCATACGATCGAGAGCAATTTTGAACAATTGAACTAATGCGTTATGCTAATGGAAAAACCTTTGTAGCTCACAAATAATTTCTCGCCTTGTATTCAAAGCAATTGTACAACGTTGATTCAATTCACGATTTTCATGACCAATAAAATAAATTTGCAATGTTTTTAAAAATAATTCCACCATACATTGAGCGCTTTTCAGCTTTTCAAGTAGGTACGAGTTAAATAAAAAAAATGTAACATATGTGTGGTGAAATTTTTGAAACATTTTTGCCGATATCTCGAGACCCTAGTCACGGAGCGGCATCAAAAATACTCTATACTATAGAAATCATCAACAGCTTCCATTTGCTACCCATATTGTACTAACACATCTTAGGGTTACCCGGGTCCACGTTTTGGCCTATTTCTCGAGACCCTGGTATCCGATTCTTAAAATTTCAAACACAAACCATCTACTGAATAGTCCAAACAAAACCTAAAAATTTGGTTTGGATAGGTGAGCCCGTTCTTGAGTTATAAAGTCACAACGAAAAATGGCATTCATTTTTATATATATAGATATGTTTCTTTAACAATTTTGACGAAAAAACAAATGCAGTAGAAAAATCGAAATGAGAAAAGTAGTTCCTATTCGACTTGGCTTTGGTATATCTCGTAATTGGTTCTGAATTAATTTAAAATTAATTTAATATCAATAAATTTAGATATTTTCCTATGGAAATATGCAAAAACTTTGTAATTCTAATAATGTTTAATATTTTGTCTGTGGTAGACCTTCTGGCGGAAATGCTCATATGCTGATTTTCGTTTTTCTATTATAGTTTCCAATTAAAGTGTGACAATATTTTGACAAAAAAACGACAAAGAAGTCCACAAGAAAGCACCTCAGCCGGCCAACAGACTGAGTCAGCCAAATATTGAAGCGGCATTTTTCAACGCAAAAAGCTATGCAACAGGTGGTTTCAAGCATAGCGAGATCACCAAGTGAATCGTTGAAATGTTGTTAGTGTTGCTAACAGTGATTATGAACTTTAGCCAAAGGATTCTTGAAATTAGTAAAGGACCAGCATCGTGCGAACCAGGAACACAATAAAGGCTGAAATGGAGAAAATGTATGACGAGGAGATGAAAACTTTAAACAAACGGTGTCCCAAGTGTCAGGCATGTCCTTAATAGATATATGGACGGATATTTACACAAATAGCATGATTGGCTTAACATTGCTCGGCCTATTTGAAAATAAGGAAATCATTGCGACAATTGGGTTGTTCACTGCGGAGACATTTCTGAAGTGCCAATGTAAACGTTGACAATTTTGCTATCACAAAAAACCTGGTAACAGCAGTGGTGACGGACAAATGTGTCAATATGGTGAAGGCAATACACCAAAGCTTTGGCAAGTCCCACCATATATCGTGCTACGCCCATAATTCAAATTTAGTTTGCACGAATGCCTTCGAGATTGACGAATTGTCCTCTGGTTGAAGCGCAACAGCAGATCTGAAGAAAACTAGCATGAGCTGCAGGTTTCTGCTGGCATATCAGAGGGAAATGCCTTAAAGGTAATAATCGATGTTAAAACCAGGTGAAATTCCACTAGAAGATATGAAGACACAGATAAGTGGGGGAAATATGCAACTTTGAGCCGTGTTACCCATTACTCATTGTGGACGCCAAAAAATAATGAAAGTAGTGTGCACGTCATCTACGGGTAATAAGCTAAAAGTGCTTCCTAATTGGCACTTCAGTGCACCTTTTCTCCAAGGCGGGGTGAAGCGCAATAAGCTGATTACATCACGCTTAAACAAACTATTATTTTTAAACTCTCTTTTACAAATTCAATAAATTTCTAATTTATAAAAAACTAGCGGCCACACTTTTTGTGACTAAGATATTCAATCAATCTTAGCTTCGAAGACGATACAAAGTTCATTACAAAGTCGAGGTTGATTTATGTTATACAGCATGATGACAACTGTTACTATTTTTATACTCTCGCAACAAAAGTTGCTAAATAGAGTATTATAGTTTTGTTCACATAACGGTTGTTTGTAACACCCAAAACTAAACGATTTAGATATAGGGTTATATATACCAAAGTGATCAGGGTGAAGAGTGGAGTTAAAATCCGAATGTCTGTCTGTCCGTCCGTCCGTCTGTGCAAGCTGTAACTTGAGTAAAAATTAAGATATCTTGATGAAACTTGGCACACTTATTTCTTGGCACCATAGGAAGGTTGCTTTCGAAAATGAGCAAAATCGGACCACTGCCACGCCCACAAAATGGCGAAAACCGAAAACACATAAAGTGCCATAACTAAGCCATAAATAAAGCTATGGAAATAAAATTTGGTATGAAGGATCACATTATGAAGGGGCAAATTTGGATGTAATTTTTTTGGGGAAGTGGGCGTGGCCTCGCCCCCAAATAGGTTTTTTGTATATATCTCGCAAACCAATAGATCTATATAAACCAAACTTTCTGCAGTCGTTTTTTTTAGCCATTTCCTTATACAGTCCAAAAATGAGAGAAATCGGATAATAACCACGCCCCCCTCTTATACAAAGTTTAGGTTGAAAATTACTAAAAGTGGGTTAACTCACTAACGAAAAACGTAAGAAACACTAAATTTCACATAAGAAATGGCAGATGGAAGCTGCATTCAGATTTTTTTTACAAAATGGAAAATGGGCGTGGCGTCGCGCACTTATGGGTCATATCTACGGAACTACTTGACCGATTTCAATGAAACTTGGTTTGTAATAGTTTCCTTACATCCCAATTATATGTTGTGAAAATAGGTCAAATCGCTTCACAACCACGCCTACTTCCCATATACCAGAACTTTGAAGACGATCTGAATCGTTTACTTTACAATATATAAAGTAAGCACTAGTGAAGATATCGGTGCAGAGCTTTGCACAAATGCTATGTTTATAGTGTGGCAGCCCCATTCTAAAAATTGCCGAAATCGAACCATAGGCTTTTAAGGCCACATATATCGAACACGAGGACCTCGGTGCTTCTAACCTAATATTATGGTTTCCAACTTTCAATGGACTTTATGCACTATATATGACGAATATGTGGGTCAAATTGTGTATTATTAACACCCGAACTTAGCCCTTCCTTACTTGTTAAATGTAAAATTAAGTCGTGGTAATTGGTTGTTTGTAACACCCAAAACTAAACGATTTAGATATAGGGTTATATATACCAAAGTGATCAGGGTGAAGAGTGGAGTTCAAATCCGAATGTCTGTCTGTCCGTCCGTCCGTCTGTGCAAGCTGTAACTTGAGTAAAAATTAAGATATCTTGATGAAACTTGGCACACTTATTTCTTGGCACCATAGGAAGGTTGCTTTCGAAAATGAGCAAAATCGGACCACTGCCACGCCCACAAAAAGGCGAAAACAGAAAACACATAAAGTGCCATAACTAAGCCATAAATAAAGCTATGGAAATAAAATTTGGTATGAAAGATCACATTATGAAGGGGCAAATTTGGATGTAATTTTTTTGGGGAAGTGGGCGTGGCCTCGCCCCCAAATAGGTTTTTTGTATATATCTCGCAAACCAATAGATCTATATAAACCAAACTTTCTGCAGTCGTTTTTTTTTAGCCATTTCCTTATACAGTCCAAAAATGAGAGAAATCGGATAATAACCACGCCCCCCTCTTATACAAAGTTTAGGTTGAAAATTACTAAAAGTGGGTTAACTCACTAACGAAAAACGTAAGAAACACTAAATTTCACATAAGAAATGGCAGATGGAAGCTGCATTCAGATTTTTTTTACAAAATGGAAAATGGGCGTGGCGTCGCCCACTTATGGGTCATATCTACGGAACTATTTGACCGATTTCAATGAAACTTGGTTTGTAATAGTTTCCTTACATCCCAATGATATGTTGTGAAAATAGGCCAAATCGCTTCACAACCACGCCTACTTCCCATATACCAGAACTTTGAAGACGATCTGAATCGTTTACTTTACAATATATAAAGTAAGCACTAGTGAAGATATCGGTGCAGAGCTTTGCACAAATACTATGTTTATAGTGTGGCAGCCCCATTCTAAAAATTGCCGAAATCGAACCATAGGCTTTTAAGGCCACATATATCGAACACGAGGACCTCGGTGCTTCTAACCTAATATTATGGTTTCCAACTTTCAATGGACTTTATGCACTATATATGACGAATATGTGGGTCAAATTGTGTATTATTAACACCCGAACTTAGCCCTTCCTTACTTGTTAAATGTAAAATTAAGTCGTGGTAATCGAGGCAATTCCAATGATTATAAAAGTCCTTTGGGATAGTTGTCTACGTCATCCTAATTTGTATCTGTGTCTGCTCTCCTGTAACGAAATTCTAAATTGTCGCATTGACATCGACGACATTTTTGTTTTTTGCGACCAATATTGGTCGTTCACTTAACCAATTATGGGTATTATACCTTGTGACCTTACCAATTCCAATATCTAGCAACTGCTTCTACAATCGCAGTTTGATCTTGTTGCAAAAACACGTGTATGTATAAATAAGCGATTTTTTATGCTCCCTTCTTCCAAAATTATCAACTTGCATATCTGAAGAATCTTCGCTATAAGACAAGTCACAATAGGATACCCTGGATGTGTTCATCACGCCAAAATCTTCTTGAATAGCCCTCTTACAAAACATCCTCAACGATTTTTATCTGACTCTCAGTGGATTGCTGGAGATAGCGCCTTTCCACTCAGGGAATTTTTATTGACACCGTTCAATAAGTACTTTTCAAAATATCGTGTGGGAATTGAGAATTGTTTTGGCATTTTAAAAGAAAAATTCGGTAGCTTGAAGGAATTGAAGTGTAGAATGATAAATGAGCAAAATAAACAAGTAAGGAAGGGCTAAGTTCGGGTGTAACCGAATATTTTATACTCTCGCAATTCATTGATGTAATTTTATAAAGATAACACAATTCGACCCATATCTTAATATATAATAATCACGTGTCACATTGTTTGTTTTCGATGGACTCCTAAACTACTGAACCGATTTTAATGAAATTTTTAACACTGTGTGCAGTTTGGTCCAACTTGAAAGATAGGATAGTTTATAACTCTCCTTATAGTCGCATTATTTATTTATTGCAAATTATTTGTTTATTATTAGAAAAGAGCTATCCACCAGTTGGTGGCGCTAAGTACGCTATGTAACAGTAGATGGCGCTATATTTCTTTTTAAATGTTCATGGATTTAGGCTGTCATAACAAAAGCTGCCACTTTCTAAAAACATTAAATGAAAATGCGTTGTTTGAAGTTTATATTATTTGTGGTAAAGTTATACGAATCTATGACTTCCAATATTCTAAATTTAAGAAACAATCACATACAATCCGTGAATAAAGTTATGTACATATGCATGGTCAGACAAATAAGCAATGAACAGAGTTCAAAACGCGTTTTAACTATTTCAAATAAAAATTGGGCGGGGCGAAGTACGCCGGGTCAGCTAGTATTGGGTATAAAGTTCAATAGAATAACGAAAATCATCATAAATAGTATATGGGGACTGAGGTAATTCCTAAACCGATTTCACTCGTTTTCACTACCAAGATACAATGTATCGAAGACTATACGCTCACTTTATTTAATATTACTTATAATTAGGTATATGGGATCTGGGGAAAGTTATGACCCGATTTTTACCATTTCAGGTACAGAGAGAAACTGTTATAAGAAAAAAAATCAAAGGGAATGAATTACATTAAAATATCTGAGGGATTTACCTAAGTATATTTTCGGGGAAAAATTACCCTTAGGCACTGAGTTCTTCATGTTCGATATCAGGGGCCTTGAAAAGTCATGGTTCGATTTTGACAATTTTTTCACAAGTTATGCAACAGATCATATACATTGTTTGTGTACAGTTTTATTTCGCTATCTTCATTGGTTCCTAATGTATATATTATAAAGTGAAGTGTTTAGTTGAAGCACTGATATACTTACTTGCGGAATTATAACCACAATTCGAAAGGGGCAAACACACAATATTTAGAAAACGTTATAAAATTTTATTCTTAGATTTACTAATTTGCACTTCTCCTTGATGGAGGATAATTCGTTTATTACAATTTTAAAATTAATAAGTAAATGTTGGGATGGTTAACCACACACACACACAGCGCGCGAAAAGATTGCTCCTGTTAGGACTGCGACTACGAGTTGGCAACACGATATGTAGAAACGCAAGGATGTCGACTCGAAAAAGTTACCAAACCTTCTGGTTCACGGATGGAATCGAATGAGAGTGATCCCGTTGGGATCAATCCCTTTTAATGATTTGGGTGGTGAATACCACACTCGACTCGTTGATGATCGTGTGGTTGTTGTGTCGTACGATGAGCGGGGTTAGATTCTGTGTATAATGCGTGCGTGTGTAGTGGTGTGGGTTGTATCTGTTGTGTAGAGATGTGATATGATGTAATGTGATGTGATGCGTGGGTGATGTCACAAGGCCATATGAACATGTCATGTGAACATCCCGGCCCCCCTAGGCGGATTAATCGCCTAGGAGCCTCTGCAGCTGTTGCAGCGTGTCGACTACAGCTTTCAACCCCGTTGAACGTCGTTGTTGTTGGCGATGAGTGTGGCGTGGCGGAGATGGCCGCGAGCGTGCAGTGGTTGATCTAGTGCGATGGGCTCGTCGTCGTTGGATTGGGTTGCCGTGGGGTCTGTGCCGTGTGTTGATATGATTTGATGACGGGTTGGCTCGCCTGGGAAATCGGTGGAATAGAGTGTGATGCGGGAGTTGGCAGTATTGACATGCGCCGTCAGCCCAGCATTCTATGGTGGCGTGGTCATCTGCCAAGCAGGTCATGCAATGCCCGTGGGCTCTTGCAACCTGTTATCTTTGAGCGGGCTTCATGCTCTGGAATATGGAACACCTTTTAAGGACGTGCAGGCGATGGCACAGGCTGCACCGTGGATAAACCCGGTTTTCTCTCGGCTGCTCTTCGCCTCTTTCTCCAGCTGCGGTAGCGGATGGTGGTCCCGTACTCATTAGCGTCCTCGGAGCAGCGACGGTAGCAACTATTTCGGACCTAACAGCTTTGGGGCCACTTTGGGTGTCTTCTACGTCCATTTCTATGATGATAGGAATATATATTAAATTTTGGTTCATGGTTTAAATTAATGATATTTATGGTTATGTTTGGTCATATATCAATATACATATATTCTAGTTTAATTTTTGTCGCGCATTGTTAATTTCTTTGCATATACGGATTGTAAAGATTGTATTGCGGAGTTTTTTGCAAATTTGCGGTATTGGTGATTTATTTTTGATTAATTTTTCGATTTATTTTGCGGTTTAGGTTGGTGTTCTTTGCTGTTTGGAAGAAAGCACAACTTTACGACTGGTTGAGTTAATATGCCGGTTTGTGTTCGTACATCGACTACTCTTATGTGACCATCTGATCCTCGATGAACCTTTTCAATGCGGCCTAGTCGCCATTCCGTTGGAGGAAGGCATTCGTCCTGGACGCATTCTCCTGCATTGGGTTCCTTTTGGGCTGTTTTCCATCTCTTATGGAGATCTTTAAGATAATCCTCCTTCCATCTGTGGCTGAATTCGTGATGGAGAATCTTTATTCTTTCCCATCAATTTATTAAAGAGAGTGAGTCTCCTTCTGTCTCAGGTATGGCGAGAAGAGGAGCTCCTCTTAAGAAATGACCTGGTGTGAGGGCTGTGAAATCGGAGGGATCCTTGGAGGGGTGATATTGGTCTTGAGTTTAGTACGGCTTCTATTCGAGCGAGTAGTGTGGTAAACTCCTCGTAATTAAATTTATGATTGCCGGCCGTTTTGTTCAAATGGGACTTAAAGCTTTTTACTGCTGATTCCCAGAGTCCGCCCATATGTGGAGAACATGGGGGTATAAATTGCCAATCGATCCCTTGGGGTGCATATTTATTGACAATTTCAGGAGAGACTCCTTTCATGAAGTTTTTAAACTCCTTCTCTGTGGCTCTTTGGGCTCCGACAAAGTTTTTACCATTGTCGCTCATTATCTTTGACGGAAATCCGCGTCGTCCGACAAAGCGTGCAAATGCTGCAAGAAAAGCCGCAGTAGTCAGATCTGAACATAGCTCGAGGTGTACTGCCTTTGTCGTAAACCCTTTTCTGAAAGAGGACGACCTTAACATTGAGGCCTTGATCTGGAAAGGTCCAGCAAAGTCAACCCCAGTGATGGTAAAGGGTAGAGAATAATTGCAGCGTTCAGGTGGTAAGGCTGCCATTATCTGCGTACGCATCTTGTGTTTGTATATAGTACACTGTTTACACATGAAGATGGTTCTTTTAATTTGTGGCTTTAGTCGCGGTATATAAAATTCTTGTCGGACCATTTGTTGCATCAAGCGATGCTCACCATGCATTGTAAGCTGGTGAAGATATATTAGGAATAGATAAGTAAAGCGGGATTTCTCTGGAATAATGATGGGATGCCGTTCGTTGTAGCGAGTTTGGGTGTATGTGATGATACTAACTTTGGCATGTTGCAAGTTGGAATGCTTTAGTTGCACGAAAGGGTCATTTGGTATTCCTTTTATTTTTTGTCTAAGTCTTTGGGTAGATTTGTGCATATAAGCGACTACCCTTAGTGCTTTAGGAAATGATGAAAATCGGTGGAGAATATCATCTTCTTCGGGAGTGATATGGAAATTTTCAATTCTCCGACTCTCTGGCGGTATTATATACCGAGCAGGAGACTTTGGCCAGAACTCTTGTGATTCTGTTAGCCATGTAGGACCGTTCCACCAGAGTGTAGTGCTGGTGAGGTGAAGTGGTTTACAACCTCTTGTCCCAAGATCCGCTGGGTTATCTGCACTTGCAACATGTTGCCATTTGGCTGGGCCAACTAAATCTAAGATTTGTGATATGCGATTAGATACATAGGTCTTCCATGTATATGGTGGTTTTTCTAACCATGCTAAAACTATTTCTGAGTCTGACCAAAGATACATTTTGTGATTGTTTAATTTGAGATGGGTTTGAACTATTGAAATTAATTTTGCTAACAGAAGAGCACCATTCAGTTCGAGCCGTGGCAGGCTTAGTGTCTTCAAAGGTGCAACTTTGGCTTTGGCTACCAAGAGATGTGAAGATATTTTGCTATCGTACTGAGTTCGTACGTAGACCGTTGCGCAATATGCCTTTTCAGAGGCGTCACAGAAACCGTGTAATTCTACATTAATGTCAGGGGTGAAGTTAACCCATCGAGGGATTCGAATTTCTGATATGGTGTGTAGGTTGTTAGCAAATTGAACCCATTTAGTTAAACGTATAGGTTTTACCTGTTCATCCCATTCAGTGCCATCTTGCCACAATTCTTGAATGAGGATTTTTGCTTGAATCATTATTGGCGAAAGCCATCCTGCGGGGTCGAAAAGTTTTGCCACCGAGGAAAGTATTTGTCGTTTTGTAATGGCGGACATTGCAGATATTGACTCAATTGTATATGAGAATTGATCTGTTATCGCATTCCATTGAATCCCTAGAGTTTTGGTTGTGCTAGCCTTTTCAAATTTAAGAAAGTCTGTATCTAATAAGTCTTCCTTTTTTATATCTTTTATTATTTCGGGGTGGTTTGATGTAATTTTCTTTAGGGGAAAACCTGCTGAATTAAGTGCTTTGATCACTTGAGATAGTGATTCGCACGCTAATGGGATACTGTGGCTACCTGATAGTATGTCGCCCACGTATGTTTATGTTTGCAACACAGAAGATGCTAAAGGCAAGTTTGGTTCACATGTTTTTGCAACTTCATGTAACGTTCTAATGGCCAAATAGGGTGCGCAATTTATGCCAAAGGTTACTGTTTTCAGTTTGTCGTCGTTAATTGGACTATTGTTTGATTTGCGGAAGACTATGCGTTGAAAATCTTGGTCATCTTCGTGTACTAGAATTTGCCTATACATTTTTTCTACATCCCCATTGAAAACGTATTTAAACATGCGCCAATTTAGAATTAGCAACATGAGATCAGGTTGTAACGTTGGCCCTGTGTATAGTACATCATTGAGTGATTTGCCTGAGCTAGTACTCTTCGAGGCATTGAAAACTACTCGTACTTTTGCTGTAATTTTATCTGGTCTAATTACCCCGTGATGTGGCAGATAAAAAGATAGATATCTACCTTTAGATACTTTTTCATATGGCACAGTCTCTTCCATATGATTGAGGTCGAGATATTCGTCCATCACGTTGTCATATGCTGATTTAAGCTCGCTTTTCTTTATCAGGCTTTTTTCCAGGCTTAAAAATTGCTGGACTGCTGATATTCTAGAGTGGCCTAGAGCTATGGTTTCTGGAAAAGTTGGTTTGAATGGTAGTCGCACAACATAACGACCATGTTCGTTTTTTGTTGTTGTGGACTTGTAGTAGGCTTCGCATGCCTGGTCTTCTTCTGAAGTTTGAATAGTCTGAGGTAATTCTTCTACTTCCCAGAACTTTTTAAGTTCATTATTTAGATACTCGTTTGAGATATTTTCCACTTGAGTGGTGAAAGAATTGATTTTTTCAGTGACTTGGCCACTTATTATCCACCCAAAAATTGTATTTTGGGCTAACAATTTATTGGAGATTTTCTCAACACCTTCAAGAATTATTTGAGGTATTAAGTCACTGCCTAATAATATGTCGATTTGGGATGGGGTATGACAGTTGGGATCTGCTAACTTGAGATGTGAGCATTTTTCCCAGTGTTTTTTATTAACTTCATAGCTTGGAAGCAAATTTGTAAGTTGCGGTAGAACGATGGCTTGCGCATCTATTCTAGTATCCGCACTTGGAGATACTATGGCGATTGGGCATAAATTGTTGGAATTTTGAATAATTCTTCCACCCATTCCCGAGATTTGAAAGTTAGAATGTTTTTTTGGCAGTTTGAGACGATTTTGAGCCTTTGAAGATATAAAGGATCTTTGAGAGCCTTGATCTATTAGTGCTCCTAGTTTGAATAAATCACCCTTATGTTCAATGGTGATGACCGCAGTGGGTAAAAGAAGTTTGCTTTCATTTTCTGAATGAAGCGCTTGGATTTTTGCTGCTTTAGAGCAAGATGGTTGTTCTTCCCTTTTTCGGGATTTGATGTTTCGGGATTACTGCATGAAGTTGTAGCGACTAACCCCGTAGTTTTTTGAAATTGATTTTGCTTCATATTTTGAAAATTGTTAATATGAAGCAATTAGTGATGTCTTCGTTGGCAATATACACAATTGAATTTGCTTTCACAGTCTTTTGTCATATGTTAGTTTGACAGACAGTTTTTGCAAAGTTTGTGTTGCCGAACAAGATTGTTTCTATCTGAAGTGGGTAATTTTTTGAATCTCTCGCAAGATCTTAACTTATGACCTCCTTTACAGAGTTCACATAACGATTGCCGTTGATTATTTTGATTTGACACGAAGGAATGACTTTTATTAACGTGTCTGTTGTATTGAATATTATTGCTGGCTTGAGGTTTAAACGAGGTTTTACTCGACTCATTTGGCGGACTTGATATATTCATATTTTGGCTGCCCATTCGCTCAGCTATCTCGTACTGAGCAGCGAGGAATTTTTTCATTTGCTCCCATGTGGGCATTGCTCTTCTATCGTCAAGTGATTGTTCCCATCGTAGTAACGCAGCCTGAGGGAGTTTTTCTGCACAGATAGTTACTATCATATGGTCCCAATATTCTACGGGGGAATTTTGTGTTTTTAACACTGACAGGCAATTAGTCACTGTCGAGTAAAATTTTTGAAATTCCTGGCTGGTTTCTTGTTTAATTTTTGGGTAATGTAATATAGTTTTTATGGGATTTTCTATCATTACCCTTTTATTTTTATATCTTTCAACTAGTGCTTCCCAAGCCAGCTTAAAATTGTCGCCATTTATATCGAATTGCTTGACGATAATGCCTGCTTCCCCTTGTGTCTTGTACCTTAGTTGGAATAGCGTTTGTGCTTCTGCAAGTCTAGGATGGTTTATGTAAAGGGCTGTGAACATGTCCCGGAAGGACGGCCATTGTTCATAACATCCAGTAAAAACTTCAGTATCAGTGTATAAGTTGGTACATTTAGATACATGATAAAGGCAAGGCATGATAAAGGCAAGGAAAGGTCTTCTTTTGTTGTTGTGACTACTCTGGGTGGGGGAGTAGTGGCGCTATTTGGCCTTATTACATTTAATTGTTCGCTTATCATTCCATTTATTATTTCTTTCTGATCGCGGCAATTATTTAATTTGGCTGTCGCCGAAGCTTTTATGTTTTCTGGGAGTTCAGCGTCGTCAACTTCAATTACTGCATCGTCCGCTGCCAGAAGTCGTGCCCATATTTCGTGGACACTTTCAAGTTTTGCCTTTAAAACCGATTCAGAGATGTCAACGATAGGGGAAGCTTTGAATCTTGTGCAATAGCTTATAAAAGTATCACCTTCATTGATGAATTTTGATAATAAATGATCTTTTGATCTTTTTTGTTTTACACTCTGCTTTGAGCGTGTAGCTTCTGCAGGTGGGCCTTGTGTTTTATCTTCATCAGCCATTTTAGGAATTTCTAATGATATAGGTGTTCTTGGTTTAACCTCTTTTGATTTGTCGGATTGCATTTATTTGAAATGTATTGGAAGCTTTTAGCTTAAAAGGAGTTTTGTATGTTCTTGAAATTTGATATTGCTATATCAATGTAGTTAAATAAATTTTTGGAAAAATATAAAATTTTTTATTTTTTTTTGAAAAAATTTAAATTTGAAAGATAATTAATAATTTTGATATAATTAAAAAAATTTTTTTTTTTTATTTTTCTATAAAATCGTAAATCGGTACCGCATAAGCCGATTAATGGTATATTTAAATAAATATTTTATAATAATAATATATTTATATGATATATGATGTATATATATATATATTTTTTATAGATGACTGGAAGAAAACAAAATTTTGTTTTGTTTTACAGTGTATCCGTGTATCTCCAGTTCACTTGCGCTCCTTTTGTATATTTGTATCTGTAACCGAATCAAGAACGCGAAAGAAAAATGCAAAATGTAAAATTGTTTGTATGTATGTATTTATTTTCATATGTTTGCATATGCATATGCTTTATGTGTACCAGAGAAGTGAGAGCGCGAAATAGTTGTAATAAATATTTTTACGTATATTTATGTGTGTTTATATGTATATTGTGGTTTAATATAGTATGCATATGAAGAGAGAATATGTATGGGAAATGAGAGAGCACAAGGATGGGTACGATTGCGGTATCATTTATATAGCGCGAATATATATAGCGAGGAATATATGTACATACATAAATCTCTTTAAACACTGTATTGTTTTTTATTTCTGCCTTTACTTAGAATTATTAGCGATCCTGCTTTTTGCTTTTTAGCTTAAGGGGTATCACTGTAGAAATTGCAAGTATGTAATACTTGACTTATGTAAAATATTAGTTTTGTGGTTTATTTTGTGGTGTGTTTCGGGACACAGAATAAGTATATAGGCAGGTATAACTTTTGGTTTTTAGTATTTATGTATGTACAGCATATATATGCGAAAACTTGCGAAGCCGTACGCGTAAATGGCTTGTTTTTTTGTTTTATTTATGTTCAATACGTTTCGCGACAGAGTTTAATTAGGGGAGCATGTAATGTTGGCTCTGCCCATATGTATGTATGTATGTTTCTAATATGTATATATATTTTCTTGTTGTATAAGTTTCGTATTCTGCTTTTGCTTTTATATAGGCGATCCTGCTTGTTGCTTTATTAGCTCAAGGGGTATCGCTGGAAAATTGCAAGTATGTAATACTTGTCTTTGTATATATATATATTTTTTTTTTTTTGAAGGTTATAGTGGGTGTTTAGTTACACCAGTAAGCAAAGGGGCAGTTACGTTTATTTTCTTTTCAGTTATTTAGGTACAGATATAACCGAACTGTTTTGCGGTTATTAAGAACAGTTCGGTGATATTTTTTTTTTTTTTTAATTAACGGTGTACCATAATACCGTCAAAAACTGTACCGAGATGCTGTTAAAACTGTACCGAATACCGTCAACATACATATGAGCGTACCTATTTCTTTAATATAATTTGATCAGTAAATGGAATGGACTCACTTTATTATCCGCCAAGGGTTTTTAGGTTTTACTTATTTGCTCTCTTCCTTTTGCTCATATGCTAATTGCTTTTCGTTTTCCTATTTTGTTGGTTTCCAAGCTGCGTTGGTGTCCTCCTCCCTCGTTGATTGTTTGTGTATCCTCTTTCACTTGATATGTTTAGTGGTGTTTTGTTCTTTTTGTTGGTTTTTAAGTTAGTTCACTTTAGTTTTGTTATATTATATTGTATCGCGCCCGTTTTGTTGAGTTGAGGTTGTTGACCTTTCTGATTAATTTTTTGTGTTATATCGCGTTTGTTGTTGTATTTTAATATTTTATATGTTTTTAAAGTATGTAGCTTTGTTATTTTCTTACACTGTACGTTTATATGTGTGTATAATATTAAATATTTTTGTTCTTTTAGGTGCTTTTTAATTTTTTTGTTTCTTTTAACACTGCACTTTCACTTTTGAAAATTTTTCACTTGTATACTTAGGTGCCTTTCCGGAAGGCTCGAAGGACCATTTGTTTAGTTGAAGCACTGATATACTTACTTGCGGAATTATAACCACAATTCGAAAGGGGCAAACACACAATATTTAGAAAACGTTATAAAATTTTATTCTTAGATTTACTAATTTGCACTTCTCCTTGATGGAGGATAATTCGTTTATTACAATTTTAAAATTAATAAGTAAATGTTGGGATGGTTAACCACACACACACACAGCGCGCGAAAAGATTGCTCCTGGTAGGACTGCGACTGCGAGTTGGCAATACGATATGTAGAAACGCAAGGATGTCGACTCGAAAAAGTTACCAAACCTTCTGGTTCACGGATGGAATCGAATGAGAGTGATCCCGTTGGGATCAATCCCTTTTAATGATTTGGGTGGTGAATACCACACTCGACTCGTTGATGATCGTGTGGTTGTTGTGTCGTACGATGAGCGGTGTTAGATTCTGTGTATAATGCGTGCGTGTGTAGTGGTGTGGGTTGTATCTGTTGTGTTGAGATGTGATATGATGTAATGTGATGTGATGCGTGGGTGATGTCACAAGGCCATATGAACATGTCATGTGAACATGAAGAATAAGATGAAATTCAAAAATGAGTTATATGGGAATTTGTCGTGGTTGTGAACCAATTTCGTCCATTTTTCACACGTGTCATCAGGATGTCAAGAACATATTATATACCGAATTTCATTGAAATCTGTCTAGTAGTTCCTGATATATGGTTTTTGACCCATAAGTGGGCGTCGCCACGCCCATTTTCTATTTTGTAAAAAAAATCTCAGTGCAGCTTCCTTCTGCCATTTCTTGTGTAAAATTTGGTCTTTCTGACGTTTTTCGCTAGTGAGTTAACGCACTTTTAGTAATTTTCAACCTAACCTTTGTATGGGAGGTGGGCGTGGTTATTATTTCATTTTTGGACTGTATAAGGAAATGGCTAAAATAAACGACTGCAGAAAGTTTGGTTTATATAGCTTTATTGGTTTGCGAGTTATATACAAAAAACCTATTTGGGGATGGGGTCACGCCCACTTTTCCAAAAAACTTACATCCAAATGTGCCCCTCCCTAATGGGATCCTATGTTCCAAATTTCATTTTCATAACATTATTTATGGCTTTGTTATGACACTGTTTTGTGACTAAGATATTCAATCAATCTTAGCTTCGAAGACGATACAAAGTTCATTACAAAGTCGAGGTTGATTTATGTTATACAGCATGATGACAACTGATACTATTTTTATACTCTCGCAACAAAAGTTGCTAAAGAGAGTATTATAGTTTTGTTCACATAACGGTTGTTTGTAACACCCAAAACTAAACGATTTAGATATATATATACCAAAGTGATCAGGGTGAAGAGTGGAGTTCAAATCCGAATGTCTGTCTGTCCGTCCGTCCGTCCGTCCGTCTGTGCAAGCTGTAACTTGAGTAAAAATTAAGATATCTTGATGAAACTTGGCACACTTATTTCTTGGCACCATAGGAAGGTTGCTTTCGAAAATGAGCAAAACCGAAAACACATAAAGTGCCATAACTAAGCCATAAATAAAGCTATGGAAAATTTGGTATGAAGGATCACATTATGAAGGGGAATATTTGGATGTAATTTTTTTGGGGAAGTGGGCGTGGCCCCGCCCCCAAATAGGTTTTTTGTATATATCTCGCAAACCAATAGATTTATATAAACCAAACTTTCTGCAGTCGTTTTTTTTAGCCATTTCCTTATACAGTTCAAAAATGACAGAAATCGCTTCACAACCACGCCTACTTCCCATATACCAGAACTTTGAAGACGATCTGAATCGTTTACATTACAATATATAATGTAAGCACTAGTGAAGATATCGGTGCAGAGCTTTGCACAAATACTATGCTTATAGTGTGGCAGCCCCATTCTAAAAATTGCCGAAATTGAACCATAGGTTTTTAAGGCCCCATATATCGAACACGAGGACCTCGGTGCTTCTAACCTAATATTATGGTTTCCAACTTTCAATGGACTTTATGCACTATATATGACGAATATGTGGGTCAAATTGTGTATTATTAACACCCGAACTTAGCCCTTCCTTACTTGTTAAATGTAAAATTAAGTCGTGGTAATCCAGGCAATTCCAATGGTTATAAAAGTCATTTGGGATAGTTGTCTACGTCATCCTAATTTGTATCTGTGTTTGCTCTCCTGTAACGAAATTCTAAATTGTCGCATTAACATCGACGACATCTTTGTTTTTTGCGACCAATATTGGTCATTCACTCAACCAATTATGGGTATTATACCTTGTGACCTTACCAATTCCAATATCTAGCAACTGCTTCTACAATCGCAGTTTGATCTTGTTGCAAAAACACGTGTATGTATAAATAAGCGATTTTTTATGCTCCGTTCTTCCCAAATTATCAACTTGCATATCTGATGAATCTTCGCTATAGAGCTATTTTTGGCAATTTTGCAAACTGGTGTTTCGTTGATTTTCAATTTAGGAGTAATTTCAATGCCGAATTTCGCCGCATACTAAATTATATAACGGACGATAGTGTATTTAACACAAATTCTAGTGGAGATTTACAATTAAAAATAGTGCTACTTAGGTTGGGATCTTCCGGAGATGGATTATTTATACGAAAGGTTGCTTCATTGTTTGGCGTGCTTGATGGGGGCACTATTCAAATTATAACTAATCGCGTATTTAAAGCAATATTGAAATTAAAAGAGAAGTTTAAGAGAAGTTTCTGTTTTGGCCAAATGAAAATGAACGGTTGGAAATTGTTACTGCAACGCGAAAAGAGATGCCAGGTTGTATAGGATATATTGATGGATTCGAATTAAAGTTGGCTGAAGCGCCAGCCAAAAAACATGAACTTTTTTATTCACGAAAACGCCAATATGCAGTTAAAATGCAAGCTGTTTGTGACTATAGACTACGAATAAGACAAGTCACAATAGGATACCCTGGATGTGTTCCTGACGCCAAAATCTTCTTGAATAGCCCTCTTGCAAAACATCCTCAACGATTTTTACCTGACTCTCAGTGGATTGCTGGAGATAGCGCCTTTCCACTCAGGGAATTTTTATTGACACCATTCAGGCAAAATAGTACGGACTACGCTACGGAAGAAAGAGAAAGTTTCAATAAGTACTTTTCAAAATATCGTGTGGGAATTGAGAATTGTTTTGGCATTTTAAAAAAAAATTCGGTAGCTTGAAGGAATTGAAGTTTAGAATGATAAATGAGCAAAATAAACAAGTAAGGAAGGGCTAAGTTCGGGTGTAACCGAACATTTTATACTCTCGCAATTTATTGATGTAATTTTATAAAGATAACACAATTCGACCCATATATTGGGTATAAAGTTCAATAGAATAACGAAAATCATCATAAATAGTATATGGGGACTGAGGTAATTCCTAAACCGATTTCACTCGTTTTCACCACCAAGATACAATGTATCGAAGACTATACGCTCACTTTATTTAATATTACTTATAATTAGGTATATGGGATCTGGGGGAAGTTATGTCCCGATTTTTACCATTTCAGGTACAGAGAGAAACTGTTATAAGAAAAAAATTCAAAGGGAATGAATTACATTAAAATATCTGAGGGATTTACCTAAGTATATTTTCGGGGAAAAATTACCCTTAGGCACTGAGTTCTTCATGTTCGCTATCAGGGGCCTTGAAAAGTCATGGTTCGATTTTGACAATTTTTTCACAAGTGATGCAACAGATCATATACATTGTTTGTGTACAGTTTTATTTCGCTATCTTCATTGGTTCCTAATGTATATATTATAAAGTGAAGGAATAAGATGAAATTCAGAAATGAGTTATATGGGAAGTTGTCGTGGTTGTGAACCAATTTCGTCCATTTTTCACACGATGTCAAGAAAATATTATATACCGAATTTCATTGAAATCTGTCTAGTAGTTCCTGATATATGGTTTTTGACCCATAAGTGGGCGTCGCCACGCCCATTTTCCATTTTGTAAAAAAATCTCAGTGCAGCTTCCTTCTGCCATTTCTTATGTAAAATTTGGTGTTTCTGACGTTTTTCGTTAGTGAGTTAACGCACTTTTAGTAATTTTCAACCTAACCTTTGTATGGGAGGTGGACGTGGTTATTATTTCATTTTTGGACTGTATAAGGAAATGGCTAAAATAAACGACTGCAGAAAGTTTGGTTTATATAGCTTTATTGGTTTGCGAGTTATATACAAAAACCTATTTGGGGATGGGGTCACGCCCACTTTTCCAAAAAACTTACATCCAAATGTGCCCCTCCCTAATGGGATCCTATGTTCCAAATTTCATTTTCATAACTTTATTTAACCGATTTTGCCCATTTTCGAAAGCAACCTCCTCAGGGTGCCAAGGAACATATGTTCCAAGTTTCATTGAGATATCTTAATTTTTACTCAAGTTATCGCTTGCACGGGCAGACGGACAGACACCCGGATTTCAAATCCACTCGTCATCGTGATCATTTATATATATATAACCCCATATCTAATTCTTATATTTCTTGGTGACACAAACAACCGTTAGGTGAACAAAACTATTATACTCTGTGCAACAGGTTAGGTATATATATATTTGGCGTAGGAATCGCTTTAAGCGATTATAGCCGAATCCACCAGAGCGCGCCACTCATTCCTCCTATTTGCTTTTTGGCGCCAACTGGAAACACCAAGTGCAGCCAGGTCACTTTGCACTTGGTCTTTCCACCGGAGTGGAGGTCGTCCTCTTCCGCGGCTTTCTCCAGAGGGTACTGCATCGAATACTTTCAGAGCTGGAGTGTTTTCTTCCATCCGTACAACATGACCTAGCCAGCGTAGCCGCTGTCTTTTTATTCGCTGAACTATGTCAATGTCGTCGTATAAATCGTACAGCTCATCGTTCCATCGTCTACGGTATTCGTCGTTGCCAATGTTTAGCGGACCATAAATCTTGCGCAAAACCTTTCTCTCAAAAACCCCAAGAGTCGTCTCATCGGATGTTGTCATCGTCCACGCTTCAGCACCATACATCAGGACGGGAATAATGAGCGACTTATAGAGTTTGATTATGGTTCGTCGAGAGAGGACTTTACTTTTCAATAGCCTACTCAGTCCAAAGTAGCACCTGTTGGCAAGAGTGATTCTGCGTTGGATTTCAAGGCTGACATCGTTGGTGTTGTTAATGCTGGTTCCCAGATAAACGAAATTATCTACAACTTCAAAGTTATGACTGTCAACAGTGACGTGGGAGCCAAGACGCGAGTGCGCTGACTGTTTGTTTGATGACAGGAGATATTTCGTCTTGTCCTCATTCACCACCAGACCCATACGCTTCGCTTCCTTATCCAGTTTGGAAAAAGCAGAACAAACGGCGCGGTTGTTGCTTCCGATGATATCAATATCATCGGCATACGCCAGGAGCTGTACATTCTTGTAGAAGATTGTACCCTCTCTATTTAGCTCTGCAGCTCGTATTATTTTTTTTAGCAATAGATTGAAGAAGTCGCACGATAGTGAGTCACCCTGTCTGAAGCCTCGTTTGGTATCGAACGGCTCGGAAAGGTCCTGCCCAATCCTGACGGAGCTTTTGGTGTTGCTCAACGTCAGCTTACATAGCCGTATTAGTTTTGCAGGGATACCAAATTCAGACATCGCGGCATAAAAGCAGCTCCTTTTCGTGCTATCGAAGGCAGCTTTAAAATCGATAAAAATATGGTGAATATCGATTCTTCTCTCTCGGGTCTTTTCCAAGATTTGGCGCATGGTGAATATCTGGTCCATTGTAGATTTTCCAGGTCTAAAGCCACACTGATAAGGTCCAATCAGTTCGTTGACGGTGGGCTTTAGTCTTTCACACAATACGCTCGACAAAACCTTATATGCGATATTGAGGAGACTTATACCACGGTAGTTGGCGCAGATTGTGGGGGATGGGGTCATATGTAGAGGGGCATGGGGTCATATGTAGAAGTTCACGTAAGTGAGGAAAGTTTCTGATTTCCATTCACTTGGGAGTGGCCAGGAACGATTCTTTTGCATATGACTCAAGCAGCTCACGACTTCCGGTTTTAGACCAAGTATCCCCTGGGTAGCTAACAGACATCCGTTTGGAAGCGAGCTAAAGTGAGAAGGCGAAGCCCGCTTCTGCGGTTGTGCGTAGGGCTTGGGACCCACCACATAAAAAAATCTCCCCAATGAAAACAAAGCAGGTTGCGAGAGTATAAAAAGAATGGAATGAGTGGATTATGGTGTGCTGCATTCTCCATAACATGCTAATCAATTTCCAAACTGAAAACGAGGAAAGCGTTGAAATTAACCCACCTCAATATAGCTTACCACCAGGAAGTAACACAAGATCTAGACTTCTTGACTTCATTCAAAATCATACATTAACTTAAAATACATCATTATAAGTATTCATAGTGTATAAAAATGTGTTTTTATACTCTTGCAACATGTTGCACAGAGTATAATAGTTTTGTTCACATAATGGTTGTTTGTGTCACCAAGAAATAAAAGAAATAAAGAAAACAAGAGGCTAAGTTCGGGTGCAACCGAACATTTTATACTCTCGCAATTTATTGAAGAAATTTAACCAATATATATATGCGGAATAAAGCTCACCGTATTTTTGAAAAACCTACAATGAGGTATATGGAAATGTTATGACCCGATTTTAATAATTTTTGGAACAGAGACACACTATTAGAAGAAAACAATTTCCTCTGAATTAAATTGAGATATCTGAGAGATTTACCCATATTTTCGGTTAAAATTTATCCTTAGGCGCTGAGTTCAACATGTTCGATATCTGGGGCCTTGAAAAGTTGTGGTACGGTTTCGACAATTTTTTCACAAGTGAAGCCAGAGATGATATGCACTAATTATGTAAAGTTTTATTCCGTTATCTTCATTGGTTCCTTATGTTTACAATATAAAGTGAAGGAGTAAAAATGGGCATGGCGTCGCCCACTTATGGGTCAAAAACCATATCTCAGGAACTACTCGACGGATTTCAATGAAATTTGGTTTGTAAGGGTTTCCTTACATCCCTATGATATGTTGTGAAAACAGGCCAAATCGCTTCACAACCACGCCTACCTCCTATATATCAGAACTTTGAAGACGATCTGAATCGTTTACTTCACAATATATAAAGTAAGCATTAGTGAAGATATCGGTGCAGAACTTTGCACAAATACTATGTTTATTGTGTGGCAGCCCCATTCTAAAAATCGTCGAAATCGGACCATTTTTAAGGCCCCATATATCGAACACGAAGACCTCGGTGCTTCTAACCTAATATTATGGTTTCCAACTTTCAATGGACTTTATACAATATATATGTATATATATATATATATGTTTTCTGTTCCGGTGTAAATGTACAGAGAAGATGATTTTTCAACTCGTGAATGAAATTTATGCCACACACCTCCAGGGACTGTCTTTGAGACCTGTTGATTGTCATCCCAAATGCAAGTCTCATTGGAAACTGAATTCGTTTGAACTGAAATGGCAAATCGTTGGAAGTCAAAGAAACTCGTGGAATCAAGCATTCTGCCCCCTTGTAAGCCCCTTTAAAAAATTCTTGCAAATATTACATTATTCGATAGGTGCTTGAAGATTGCGAAGCATAATAAATAACATAGCATTATAATGACAAAGAATTTAGAAATTTCACTGGATAATTCACAGCTTCCACTTCATTTTCAACATGATCGATCGATGTGTATGAACACAAATATCCCGGAAGTTGACTTTAAGTCGTATAGATTAAGTCATCGACGTCGGTATTTTTGACAGTTAAAAATCTGCGTGCACTCAACCAATCGTAGTTACGATAAATTTGGCTAATGTTCGGATTGATATCAAACCATTAGAAGTATTAACCGGAATTTGCCCAGTTTTTCTTTGCAGATATCCACGCATATTCATGGTCAATCATATGGTTTTCGCGTGCCGCCACAAGTACGATGACTTGAGACATGCGTTCAATTCCTCCGCCGCTGTTGATTTCGAAATAACAGAATGTGTTTGTCAATAACGGTATCATTACGCCACCAAAGCGATGATTATTATTCCACAGATCTTTTATTGTTCTGTCAAGTGCTTCTAGAAAATTGCGCTCATCTCATATATGTTTCATAGATTTGCATGTTTAACTGAAGCTACAGTGTCGTATGTGCCGTTCTTACAACTTCAAGTAGCGTTGCTGCAACTCCAGTAGATGCGAGAGCCAACGTCATGCCATTTTAAAATCGAATTGTTGTCAAAATCCCGTTTTTAACACATTTACCACTGTTTCTTCGCTCCCATTGGTCGTGATGCTATATAGCCTATAGCCTTCCTCGATAAATAGACTATCCAACACAAAAAGAATTATTCAATTCGAACCAGTAGTTTCGGAGATTAGCGCGTTCAAACAAACAAACAAACAAACTCTTCAGCTTTATAATATTAGTATAGATAAATAAAATTAAATAAATAAATTGCGAGAGAAAAAAAATTGGTTACACCCGAACTTAGCCCTTCCTTACTTGTTTTTTTTTTTAGTTTTTTCTTAGCCGTTTTTTCTTAGAGGCAATAAATGAGCTGATTTTTGATGTTATTAAGATAATTATTTTATTTGGATAATTCAAAATATTAAAGTATTTTAATGATGTTTTTAGCAATGTATCAATGAAGCACGTTGTAATATACGACATTTTTTGTTTTATTATCAGGAGCAAGAACAAATAACGCAGGTGGTCTTCTTACCCGTGAACATGCCACATATAATTGACCATGGGAAAAACTTGGATTTTCTAGATGCAGGCCATAAACTTTCAAGGATTGGCCTTGTGATTTGTTAATGGTCATTGCAAATGCAAGACGAATCGGAAATTGTAATCGTTTAAACTGGAACGGCTTATCGGTTGGGATCATCGTGATCCTCGGAAAGATAACTTCCTGCATAATTATATAATTATAATTGCATATATCACATTGTTAAACAATTTTGTTATTATCAAATGCGTTCCGTTGCATAGTTTCGAAACATGATTACTACAGAGCCAACCTTTAGTCGTAAATTGTGTGGTGGTAAGCCAGGCACATCCAAGAGGTTTAAAAATTCAATTCGCTATTTGGTAGCTTCATCTTCGTTTATTACACAATCAATAGATTTGAATTAATGCTGCGTACCAATGATACCATTCTGAATTATGTAGTTTAAATCATCTACATTTTTATTCTTAGCCGCCAAAATTGCTCGCTTAGTCAACCATTTGCTATTTTTATACTCTCGCAACCTGTTGCACAGAGTATCATAGTTTTGTTCACATAACGGTTGTTTGTGTCACCAAGAAATATAAGAGTTAGATATGGGGTTATACATAAATGATCAGGATGACGAGTAGATTTGAAATCCGGATGTCTGTCCGTCCGTCTGTCCGTCTGTCCGTGCAAGCGATAACTTGAGCAAAAATTAAGATATCTTAATGAAACTTGGAACACATGTTCCTTGGCACCCTGAGGAGGTTGCTTTCGAAAATGGGCAAAATCGGTCCACTGCCACGCCCACAAAATGGAGGAAACCGAAAACCTATACAGTGTCATAACTAAGCCATGAATAAAGTTATGAAAATGAAATTTGGAACATAGGATCCCATTAGGGAGGGGCACATTTGGATGTAATTTTTTTGGAAAAGTGGGCGTGACCCCGCCCCCAAATAGGTTTTTTGTATATAACTCGCAAACCAATAAAGCTATATAAGCCAAACTTTCTGCAGTCGTTTCTTTTAGCCATTTCCTTATACAGTCCAAAAATGAAAGAAATCGGATAATAACCACGCCCACCTCCCATACAAAGGTTAGGTTGAAAATTACTAAAAGTGGGGTAACTCCCTAACGAAAAACGTCAGAAACACCAAATTTTACATAAGAAAAGGCAGAAGAAAGCTGCACTGAGATTTTTTTACAAAATGGAAAATGGGCGTGGCGTCGCCCACTTATGGGTCAAAAACCATATCTCAAGAACTATTCGACCGATTTCAATTAAATGCGGTACATAACACTTTCTTGACACCCTGATGACACGGGTGGAATATGGGCGAAATCGGTTCACAACTACGTCTACTTCCCATATAACCCAATTTTGAATTCCATCTGATTCGTTCACTTTATAATGTATTCATAAGGAACCAATGAAGCTAGCGGAATAAAACTTTACACAAATACTGTATTTGAGCTGTGACATCACTTGTGGAAAAATTGTCAAAATCGAACCATGACTTTTCAAGGCCCCTGATATCAAACATGAAGAACTCAGTGCCTAAGGTTAATTTTTCACCGAAAATATAGGTAAATCCCTCAGATATTTTAATGTAATTCATTCCCTCTGAATTTTTTTCTTATAACAGTTTCTCTCTGTACCTGAAATGGTAAAAATTGGGTCATAACTTCCCCCAGATCCCATATACCTAATTATAAGTAATATTAAATTAAGTGAGCGTATAGTCTTCGATACGTTGTATCTTGGTGGTGAAAACGAGTGAAATCGGTTTAGGAATTACCTCAGTCCCCATATACTATTTATGATGATTTTCGTTATTCTATTGAACTTTATGCCGAATATATGGGTCGAATTGTGTTGTCTTTATAAAATTACATCAATAAATTGCGAGAGTATAAAATGTTCGGTTACACCCGAACTTAGCCCTTCCTTACTTGTTTTTTTTATACTTTCGCAACCTGTTGCACAGAGTATAATAGTTTTGTTCAACTAACGGTTGTTTGTGTCACCAAGAAATATAAGAGTTAGATATGGGGTTATATATACATAAATGATCAGGATGACGAGTGGATTGGAAATCCGGATGTCTGTCCGTCCGTCTGTCCGTCTGCCCGTGCAAACGATAACTTAAGTAAAAATTAAGATATCTTAATGAAACTTGGAACGTATGTTCCTTGGCACCCTGAGGAAGTTGCTTTCGAAAATTGGCAAATTCGGTCCACTGCCACGCCCACAAAATGGCGGAAACCGAAAACCTATACAGTGTCATAACTAAGCCATAAATAAAGTTATGAAAACGAAATTTGGATCCCATTAGGAAGGGGCACATTTGGATGTAATTTTTTTGGAAAAGTGGGCGGTGCCCCACCCCCAAATATGTTTTTTGTATATAACTCGCAAACCTATAAAGCTATATAAACCAAACTTTCTGCAGTCGTTTATTTTAGCCATTTCCTAATACAGTTCGAAAATCGAAATAAATCGGATAATAACCACGCCCACCTCCCATACAAAGGTTATGTTGAAAATTACTAAAAGTGCGTTAACTCACTAACGAAAAACGTCAGAAATACCAAATTTTACATAAGAAATGGCAGAAGGAAGCTGCACTCAGATTTTTTTACAAAATGGAAAATGGGCGTGGCGTCGCCCACTTATGGGTCAAAAACCATATCTCAAGAACTACTCGACCGATTTCAATGAAACTTGGTTTGTAATAGTTTCCTTACATCCCAATGATATGTAGTGAAAATAGGCCAAATCGCTTCACAACCACGCCTACTTCCTATATACCAGAACTTTGAAGACTATCTGAAACGCTTACTTTACAATATATAAAGTAAGCACTAGTGAAGATATCGGTGCAGAGCTTTGCACAAATACTATGTTTATAGTGTGGCAGCCCCATTCTAAAAATCGCCGAAATCGGACCATAGGTTTTTAAGGCCCCATTAATCGAACATGACGACCTCGGTACTTCTAACATAATATTAGGGTTTCCGACTTTCAATGGACTTTATACAATATATGTGACGAATATGTGGGTCAAATTGTGTATTATTAATATAAATAAAGTTAAATAAATAAATTGCGAGAGTATAAAATGTTCGGTTACACCCGAACTTAGCGCTTGCTTACTTGTTGTGGTTAATAATTATGCTTGGGAATACTTTGTTGATTCGTTTCGTTTTTCGATGATACATAGTTACAGAAATTCGGAGGAAATGAAATTAATCCGCTCGATTCGTCGACAGGTACTCGACCATTTCGGTTAAGTGCTTCCAATGCACGTTTATGCGCCATTGTGCATTCGTCCCATATGATGATTTTCGAAGCTGATAAAACTTGCCATTGCGGAGTGTTTTGAAATATTTAATGGTTCTTCAATAGTTTGCATCTTTCTAACAATGTGGCTGCTATTCCAGAAGAAGCAACTGCAACCGCAATGTTGGATCTCTTACGAACAGTGGGTAAAACTAATGCCATTAGGAATGTTATCCCAGTTCCTCCAGGGGCATCCAGAAAATATAAACCACCATTTCCTTCATCAATTACGCTCATTAGTGTATCATACTTCTTTTTGTTTGGGATTCAACATTGGTAAATGTGTTTGAACTACAGAATTTAATTCATGGACATAATATTCACGTTCTCTTTCTAATTTCCGATTAACTGCGTCCTTCCTTTCACGATTTGGCCCTGGCATTCCTAACCTGACTAATAAACTACCACACGTGAGGTAACACATGCCTTCGATCAAAAGCAAAGCCCGATTATGTATCTCCTCATTCATCTCAAGATCGGGATTTCTCGAACTGACACGAATTTGATATAAAATGTCTTCTGGCATATTATTTTTGTATTTGTGCCACATATTCGATGGGTTTGATGGCAAGCATGTCGAAATGATGATAGCAAATAATGTACTTATCTGACTTTGAGATGCAGAGATAGTTGCTTCAAGGATTGTTGCATCCCAGTTGTTATCGTTTTCTAGTAATCGTTGGCTCACGCACATTTATCAGCAACTACCGCAAATAGAAGCATTCATCATTCTTTGGATGAATAGTATACATACGACCAAGAGCATCAGTAGAACGCATATCTGGATAACCAGGAACCGCATCGCCCTGCTTTCTTCGTTGAAAATTCTTTGATGAAGCATTCCAAGTGTAATAACGTGGCATTTCCGAGTAAAGCAAAGTTCGTGCAAACGGATCCCTTTGGCAGATCGCAAAGAAACTTGTTAATGTTGTCGCTGGAGGCCTTTCAGCACGTTGGACAACATTCGATGCCGTGAAATATACACGTTGACCATTTTCGAAATGCGTTACAGTAGGATAACGTTCGTGAATAGGGAATGCGAATATACGTCAAATCGCTTCATTACAGTTCACATATCGACCAACTTGATATCGTGCAATTTCATCGTTCGGATTGGAGGTTTGAATGACAAAAATCGCCATATCGCTGCCTTTCGTTACATATTTACATATGTATTTTATAGACTTCACTGAGTCTAGGGTTTCGATTTTTTTATAGCAAAAAATTAAAATAATACTCAAAATTCGCAGTTTTTTTTTTCAAATGTCTACCAAAAGTCTAATTTTTGGTATGTTCATTTGGTAATATTTCATTCCATGCATTTAAGCTAAGAGAATAAAACGCCCATATTTTTTTTTTCAATAAGTCGGAATCGTGAATCGGGGGATTCAGAACGTCGTAACTCATGTTCTATATAATATTTTTAACTTAAAATGTATCACATGGGATGACCCCCTTAAAACGTAAACGTAAAGAAACCGTGAATACGGGATGGTAATTTATATGGGATTATAGGGGATATGTTCCTAGGTGAAAAAAAAAACAAATAGGTATATAAAAAATGATTTAATTGAAGCTTTTGAACATTTTAACTAATTATCTTAAGGCTTAGGCAATGGTTTGAAGAATTTTGTAATTTTTTCTTGCTTAGCAGTTTTCAAAAGCTCCTTCAATTCAGACTGGCTAAATGAACCTCAATCTCATATGCTCCACCAGCTAAAACTAGTAAAACTCTAGACACACACCATTCCCCACATTCAACATACGCATCACTAACACGCTACATTCACCACACTCACCACCACCTACAATCCACACCATACATCGCTCACGAGAGTTACACATATACACTGCACACCGACACACACATATAAGCTAAACCGATAACAGCACTCTCGTGTATGCCAACATCTATACAAAAGGGATCGACAGAAGGACATTTTTTTCTTCTTTGATATCACCAGCGATCTTTCACACGCAAGTTCTTTTTATTCGTAATAATTTCCGGCGGCCCAAAATTTTTTTTCTTTTTTAAATACATAAACTTAAGACCCATTATATCTATTCAACATTGTATATTTAAATCCAAAATACCTGTTGGTGAAACCCTTTCAAAGGGAATGCGTAAAATTTATAAAGTGAAATAAAACGGAAAGCAAGGAAGCGAAATACAACACCACTTATTTTATTTTTATCGATATTTGAAAGAAGGTGAGTGTAAGAACTTTTAAACATGGTCCTTCGAGCCTAAAAGACAGGCACCATTGAAAATTAAATATAAAACATAAGGTCAGTGACCAATAAACAAAAACAACACATGAAGTGAAGTGCAATATACAAAATATAAAATACATAACTAAAAGTTTAGTGAAGCTCCAGTAAAGCCAATGTGCATATTCTGACAAAACATGAAAAGAAGCCAAAGACAAAATTTGTGTGCGTATATACAAAGTGTGGTGAAATTACAAAATATACCTTGATAAGTACGGTGTTAAGTACAAAAAGAAAAAATATATATGTATAAGAAGAGAAAAATAAAGTGGAGTGCAAATTAATAGAGAAGGTTAGTGACCCCATAAAATACATAAACATATACAAGATACACATATATAAAGAGAGTGTAAGGTGAAGTTCTGCGCTAAAAGGAAAAACTACAAAACATAATAAAATACATATACCTAAACAAAAAAACGGGCGCGAAATCTAATACAATAGAATAATTACCATAAAAAACTCAAAATCAACTCAACTAATTGGATCTCAGAAGAGGAGGAAATTAGCAACAACTTCGTCACATCCCAAACAACCACCCACACGGACTTTATATCCATCTAGCCAATACCCAATACCCCTGAGGAAATTTAAAGTGAGTGTATCCATTTCATTTTTGGACTTAAATTTTCATGTATATATGTATGCTTACGGTTTATATTACATAAAACCAGTATTTTCAATCCGTTTAAACGGTACAGAAAAAAAGCTTAATATACGGTTAAATACAAGTACCTATATTAAGCAAAATTAAGCAGTTTTTTACACTCAATTTCTAAATATATAGATTTCCATATACATAAATTGACAAAGTATTAATAGCCTACAGATGCTCAACTTCGTGTAAAAACACTCACACTCACAAAAAAAAAAATTCAAGTATTTACTTGCAAATTTCTCACGCAACACCCCTTTTGTTTCTTAAAACACAAGCAGGATTGCACCAAAAGTGAGCAAAGGCAAATAATAAAATTCACACAAAAGGAAAATAAATCGAAGCATACAAGCGTAAAAACATACATATATACATACTCACTTCATTCCTACATACACATATATATGCATACATATTTGATATAATATACAAGTCGATTAATATACCAACTTATTCGGGCATAACTGCAGACGAAATTTACCTTAATTTCTCTCTTACCAACCACTTATACTTACATACATATTCGCACATAACTGCAAACGAAATTTACCTGCATATAACGAATTAGATTTTTACATATTTCATCATTTCTCTCTTACCAATCATTTATACATACATAAGGCGTAAAACCACCAGTATTATTATACCCCACGTTCACTGGGAAGAATTATTTATTAAAGAAAATATTAATTTGGAAAAATAATTTATTATTTCGAAATTATTACTAACAAATTATAAAATTCAATAAACAGCGAATATATCAAACATATAACAAACAAAGCTGTCGGTTAAATCAACAGAAAAACAATATATACACGTACTTCGAAAAAAATAAAAAAATAAAATAAAATAAAATAAATAAATAAATATATATATATATCTATATATATATATAGATATATATATATATATATGCGCACTTGTACACATTTATATACATGAAAATGCAAAGTCCTTTTTGCCGAATTTCACGTAGTTCCCCTTGTTCTTTGTCAAACAAAAACAAGCAGGACAACGAAGAACATATAAGAGCATTATTATAAGCACATATCGTGCACACATATGTACAAATGGCATTGACCCTTATAATCACGAGCGCGCTCATATACAAGGGCATACGGATAATTCCGTAACAAAAAAAAAATACGATAAACGCGGCATTTAATAACTTACGGAAAAATAACTCTTATTTATATTTAAAAGAGTTTTCGGTCACGACAAATCTCAGTTTACACTGAAAGAATATATATATATATTATTAAATAACATTTTCTAAATGAACATAGATTCAAAAGACTCTAAATCAACTCAGAGTTTAAAAATTCCTAAAATGATTACAGACGATAAGAGTCCATGTACACCGGCAGAAACTACACGCTCAAAGCAAGGTGCTACAAATCCGAAAAGAGGGAAAGAGATGTTGTACTCTAAATTCATTTCTGAGAGTGACTGTCTAATAAGATACTGCACTCGATTTACATCTTCGCCGATGCAAAACAACTCTGAATCGGCACTTGAAATAAAAGGTCAAACAATTGAAAATTTTTGGACACGTCTCCAAGCGGTGTATGACTTAATAGTAGAAACTGATGATTCAGATCTACCTGAAAATTTTAAATCTTCGGCTTACGCCAAATATGAAAACTGTTTAGACCAGTATGTAGACACAAAAATTATGATCTCAGATCAATTAAAACTTTTGAAGTCAATCGCGCCTACTCCCCAATCGGGAGTAGAGCTGGCACAAATAAAACCCCAAGAAAATAATTCAGACATTTATCTCCAAGTGCCAGCATACGATACGGAAATATTTCACGGATGTTATGATCAATGGCCGTCCTTCCGGGACATGTTCACAGCTCTTTTTATAAATCATCCTAAACTCGCAGATGCACAAAAGCTATACCACCTAAGATATAAAACACAAGGGGAAGCAGGCATGATCGTCAAGCAATTCGGCTTAAATGGCGAAAGTTTTAAGCTGGCTTGGCAAGCACTAGTCCAAAGATACGAAAATAAAAGAGTAATGATAGAAAATCCTATTAAAACTATACTACATTACCCTAAAATCAAACAAGAAACCAGCCATGAATTTCAAAAGTTTTACTAGTAACTATTTGCGCAGAAAAACTCCCTGATGCTGCGTTACTACGATGGGAACAGTCACTAGACGATAGAAGAGTGATGCCCACATGGGAGCAAATGAAAAAATTCCTCGCTGCTCAGTACGAGATAGCTGAGCGAATGGGCAGCCAAAATATGAATGTAACTAGTCTTCAAAATGAGTCGAGTAAAAACTTGCTTAAACCTCAAGCCAGCAAACATATCCAGTACAATACACACGTGAATAAAAGTCACTCCTTTGTGTCAAACCAAGCCAACAAATGGCAAACAGTATGTGAAATGTGTAAGGGGGGTCATAAAATAAGATCTTGCGAGAGATTTAAAAAACTATCCGTCTCTGATAGGAACAATCTCGTCAGACAACATAAACTTTGTATTAACTGTCTGTCGAATGCTCATACGACTAAAGACTGTGAAAGTAAATTTAATTTTGTGTATTGTCAACGAAGACATCACTCATTGCTTCACATTACCAATTATCAAAATACGAAGCAAAATCAGTTTCATAAAACCACGGGGTTAGTTGCTACAACCACATCAGGTAATCCCGAAATAAGGGAGGAACAACCAAGTTGCTCTAAAGCAGCAAAAATTCAAGCGCTTCATTCGGAAAATGAAAGCAAAACTCTTTTACCCACTGCGGTCATCACCATTGAACATAAAGGTGATATATTCAAACTAAGAGCACTAATAGACCAAGGCTCTCAAAGATCCTTCATATCAGCAATAGCTCAAAATCGGATAAAATTGCCAACCAAACATTCCAACTTCCAAATTTCAGGAATGGGCGGAAGAGTAGTCCAAAACTCTAATAAAATCTGCCCCATTACCCTAATTTCACCCCTAGCGAATAAGCGCATTCAAGCAGAAGCTATAGTCTTACCGCAACTTACAAACATGCTTCCTAGATACAAAATACAGAGCAAGCATTGGGATAAAGTTTTACACCTAAAACTAGCAGACCCCAACTGCAATACTCCATCACAAATAGATATTCTATTAGGCAGCGACCTTATACCGCAAATCATACTAGAAGGTGTTGAAAAAATTTCAAACACCCTTCTAGCTCAAAACACAATATTCGGTTGGATACTGAGTGGGCTAATTACGGAAACAGTTTCCACCATGACATCTCAAGTTGAAGAAATTTCAAATGAATGCCTTAATTCACAATTAAGAAAATTTTGGGAGTTATAAGAACTCCCCCCTATACCACTTAAAACCCCAGAAGATCAGTATTGTGAAGACTTTTACAAAGCCACAACTACTAGATCAAGAAATGGTCGGTACGTAGTACGACTACCATTCAAACAACAATTCCCCAACACACTCGCCTTAGGTCACTCTCGCACCTCTGCAATACAGCAGTTTCTAAGTATGGAAAAAAACCTACTTAAAAAGGGCGAAATCAAACCAGAATATGATGAGGTCTTAGAAGAATACTTTCATTTAGATCATATGGAGGAAGTAAGCCCATGTGAAAAAATAATTAACGGAAAATACTATTCATGTTACTTGCCACATCATGCGGTAGTAAAGCCTGACAAAAAAACAACAAAAGTAAGAGTTGTTTTCAATGCATCGAGATCCACTAGTTCGGGGAATTCCCTAAATGACATTTTATTTACGGGACCGACACTGCAGCCGGACCTAATGCTCCTCGTTCTAAATTGGCGTTTATTCAGATACGTATTTAACGGGGACATTGAAAAAATGTATCGACAAATAGTCGTACATGAAAAAGATCAAGATTTTCAACGAATTATTTTCCGAAAATCTCCCAATAGTCCACTACGCGACTTTAAACTAAAAACAGTTATCTTAGGCGTCAACTGTGCTCCATATCTGGCCATATGTCATATGTATGTTGACGATATTCTGTCTGGAAGCCACAGCCTTCCACAAGCATACGAATCACTATCACAGGTCATAAAAGCTCTCAAAACTGCAGGGTTCCCCTTAAGGAAAATCGCGGCAAATCACCCAAATATCATAAAAAATATACCAATAGATAATTTGTTGGATACTAATTTCTTTATATTCGAAAAGGAAAGTACAACAAAAACTCTAGGCATACAATGGAATGCGATATCTGATCAGTTTTCATACACTAGAGATTCAATATCTGCATTATCCGCCAAGACAAAGAGAAACATTTTATCCTCTGTGGCAAAACTGTTTGACCCCGCAGGATGGCTTTCGCCAATTATGATACAAGCTAAAATCCTGATACAAAAAGTTATGGCTAGACGGAACCGACTGGGACGAACAAGTGAAACCTATTCGCTTAGAAAAATGGTTCCAGTTCGCTAACAATCTCAATGACATCTCGCAAATCCAAATTCCACGGTGGGTAAACTACTCACCGGAATATAAAGTTGAACTACACGGCTTCTGCGACGCCTCTGAAAAGGCGTATTGTGCCACCATCTATGTGCGCACACAAAACGTTACCGCAACCACAAGCCACTTACTAGTAGCCAAAGCAAAGGTGGCTCCTTTACAGACGTTAAGTCTACCACGACTTGAGCTCTGCGGCGCGCTGCTACTAGCGAAACTAATATCCATGGTACAGACTCATTTAAACTTGGCGACATGTAAGGTATATTTATGGTCTGATTCCGAAATTGTTCTTGCCTGGTTGGAAAAACCACCACACGCGTGGAAAACATATATTTCTAACCGCACTTCTCAAATACTTCACCTAGTGGAAGCAGCCACATGGCGACACGTAGCCAGTGCTGACAACCCTGCTGATCTAGGTACAAGAGGATGCAAACCTCTGCATCTCGCCACCGCCACCCTATGGTGGAATGGCCCCCGATGGTTAACAGAATCTCACGATTCTTGGCCACAATCGCCAATGCACAACATAATTTGAAAGTCGAAAAATCGGCACTTATCACACTACACTGGACGATACCGAAATCCTTGAACGATTTTCATCGTTCCCTCGAGCACTCAGAGTAGTTGCCTATATGTTCAAATTCATAGAGCTACTGAAACTTAAAGTAAAGGGAGCAACTTCTCCCCCATGCGATACACTGACGTACCAAGACTTACAAAAGGCAAAGGTCGCTCTTATCGCATCAATCCAAACGCGCTACTTCTGCCGCGACATATCACTACTAAGAGAATCGAAGCCGATTGATAAAAGGAGCTCACTCTTAGTATTAAATCCATTTATAGACACGAAAGGTCTGCTTCGTGCAAATGGCCGGCTTACGAATTCAATCCTCACATATAACGAACGCCATCCCATAATAATACCCGACAAATCCCCATTTGCCACATTATTAATTAATTACATCCACATACTCATGCTTCATGCCGAACATCGCCTCATGCAACAGATGGTTCGCCAAGAGTACTATGTTCCCCGACTTAAGCCCCAAATCAAGAAGTGCATTTTCATGTGTAAGATCTGCACTATGCACAAGCAAAAACTGCCAACGCAGATTATGGCAGCACTTCCACCTGAACGTTGCAATTTCGCTCTGCCTTTCACCACTACAGGTGTCGACTTTGCTGGGCCTTTTCAAATAAAGGCGTCTATGCTAAGGTCTCCCACTCTCATGGGATCCACAAGACGACTCACTCATGCCACACCAAGTGGCAACAATGCTTATATCAATATATTCCACAAATATGTAATTACCATGACCTCTTCTATAGAAACAAAATGGATGTCGATGGGTCAACTGCACCAATACCAACCATGTGTTCGGCTGTCCATGTGCCACGCCCTGGGGCTGTCCCAATAGCAGCGCCCCGAAAAACCACAGCAACAACGCCGTGCAACCCAAGCAACTCCGACGTCGCCACCGAATTTGCCACCCCGTCTCCGATGTCCACTTTGTTATCGCACTCATAGGTTGCCACACTGCCGCATATTTAAAGGGATGCAACCTCAACAACGACTGCAGATAGCCCAGGCCAATCACCATTGCCTGATTTGCCTGGCGTCTACCCCACGTCCACGTCCAGCTATCTGTGCCAGATGTGTATGCTTCCGCACCACTCACTCCTGCACCGCAACATCAGCTCCACACAACCGCGGGGGTAGAAGACGTCCCAAACGACATCAACAACGAAGGCCGATAACCTCTCCGGACGACTCCCGTTCGTGGCAACATTACGACGCCATATGGCGGCACCGGACTAGGCCACAATCCCGTCGTCCAACCGGTCTCAGCAACGTGGTAGTCACCCTCCAACAACTCCAGCGTTTACTATGCTAAAAATTTGCCTAGGGGGGCCGGGGTGGCTAAATGAGCCTCAATCTCATATGCTCCACCAGCTAAAACTAGTAAAACTCTGGACACACACCATTCCCCACATTCAACATACGCATCACTAACACGCTACATTCACCACACTCACCACCACCTACAATCCACACCATACATCACTCACGAGAGAGTTACACATATACACTGCACACCTACACACACATATAAGCTAAACCGATAACAGCACTCTCGTGTATGCCAACATCTATACAAAAGGGATCGACAGAAGGACATTTTTTTCTTCTTTGATATCACCAGCGATCATCCACACGCAAGTTCTTTTTATTCGTAATAATTTCCGATCAACGAGCATCCCGGCGGCCCAATCTTTTTTTCTTTTTTAAATACATAAACTTAAGACCCATTATATCTATTCAACATTGTATATTTAAATCCAAAATACCTGTTGGTGAAACCCTTTCAAAGGGAATGCGTAAAATTTATAAAGTGAAATAAAACGGAAAGCAAGGAAGCGAAATACAACACCACTTATTTTATTTATATCGATATTTGAAAGAAGGTGAGTGTAAGAACTTTTAAACACAGACTGATACACAGCAGTCGCATTAGCAATTTGTCTCTTAAAAATTAGACTTCGTTCCATAGACAGATCAATGTTCATAAAGAAATCGTAGAGCTCATTTGCCATTCTTAAACCTTCACTAAGATTTTTCAAATTGAATGTCACGATTCCAGTGCTTGTTGAAGCCTCTTCTTCAATAGGTTGTGTTCATTTCCATGTGAGCCCCTTCTATATGGAAATATTACCAAAAGTTCAAAAATATTGCGAAAATAGTGGAATATTTAACATTTTCTTGTAATAAGATATATTTAACTTCTTTATTAGTCCATTTGACAAGAATATTGGGTTGTATACCTATTGGAATAATTTTATTGTTATGTATGTGCTTATTAGATCCGCGAATAAAAAAAATTTTAGTCGCGAATATAGAAATTGGGTCTCATTTTTTTAATCCGCGAATAGTGAAAACGCGAATAAGGAGCTTTTACTGTACAGTACTTTTCACAAATTTTCGTTCAACTAACCGGGGAATCAATTAACAGATACTAGCTTAATTGAACAATTTGTTCAATAAAAAGAATCCCATTTAAACAGTTTGTTGAATTACAGGAATCACGCTTATTTTGGGAATCAAAATTTGAAAGTTTTTTGTCTTATTAAATTTTACAATATTAAAATATTATCCAAAAGTATGAAATCGAATTGATTAAAATTTCAAGAATGTAAAACTTTAAACGGATTTATCTCAAAACTCGAATTTTGAAGTCAGTGGAAACGATTTTTTGGAAAGTTATGAAGCGATTCTGTTGAAAAATTCCCACACATCTTTATTACAACTATTTTTCGGTATATGGCTAAAATTTTACCACAAAAGTTAGTTTTTTTGTTGAAAATCTATCAAGAATTAAGTTTTTAATCTTTTGTTTTTCCTTCGTTAATGAACGAAATAATGAATAATATAATAATATTTTTGGTTTGTTGATTTGGATAAACCAATAATGAGTTATGATGTCCACGACAAGAACCTCTTTATGGACACTTCATGGAAGCTGAAGTACCAACGGATAAGCTTTCGGAATTTGTACATATAAATTTCACAAAATGCTGTTTAAATATGTATCTTTAATATGCTGAATGAAATATATGATTGTACACATTTAAAAAAATGTAAATTTACTCATGTTTTCAACCTCTCAAACCAACCTAACCTCTTAAAGGAGACTGCATACATGTGTACATAAAGTTTGTCAAGAAACAGTTTACACTTTGAAAATAAATACACTTTTTCACTTTCCGCAGCAAAATTTATTACTTTTTACATCAGTTCAACATTTTTTTTTATCAGGGATGGTTACATATAATATTTAAAGATAATTGATGCAAAAAAACTGCAAAAAAAAGCAAAGACAAACCAAGAACAACAAAAACAAATATCATTAAATTTTGTTAGTGTCAAGGCACACTTTACACACTTCGTTTATTTTTACTTGTTTAACACGTGTTATACAGTTAACCGTTCTTTACCGTTACCTATTCTTCGTAAAGACATTTACAATGAATTTGTATATTAGATGGTGAGTTGCGCGCTGTTCGTAAGAACACTGATCGAAATTTTTGACATTTGGTCAAGTTTTCGAGACTTTGGGCACTGTACATGTTCACTAATTTATAATTGTACAATATACTCACCGCAGTGTTCACTTTTGATTCTTATTTAACAAGAGAAGACGCACTTAGTTTAGAATCGTTATAAAATATTTTTAATAAGAAAATTTGGTATAGTATACAAATTAAAGGTTTATATGTAATATACAATATGAAAATGAAAAATGTTTGCTTTAAACGTTGGTATATAAGAAAATGTATATAAAAAATAGAGAACCGGGATGCTGCGAAAACGGAGGTGCTGCGAAAAACGGACGTGCTGAACGATCGGCTGATCTCGACAAAAGATGGCGCGAGATCCTTTCTCGTTCCCTTTTGTTGAAGTTTTTGCGCTAAGTGGTGTCTCATGTTAATGTATGTGTGTGTGTGTGTGTGGTGTTCTCTCGCGTGATGAGGTGAATGTAACGTATCAGTATGGTGCTTTTGATTATGTGGTGATTGGTGTGTTTCTGTGTGGTGAAATGATTTGGCTGTGCGTCTTCCTTCAGACTCATTTAGCCAATAATTTAGAGCATTTTCCTCCATTGCTGTTAGATCTTAAAGGTTTTTACCCTATTGGGGATTATTTGGCAATACTTGGACCTTTTCAAACTAAACCCTTTGCACGGAAGTATAACTTGTATAAGAAGTATAACTTCAAAAAAACCCAAAAGCACAAACAGCATCAACGGGTGAAATGAGCGACGCAATCAAAGGCAAAGCAGCGCAGCAGCCTTCACTGAAGGTCGGCAGCAAAGGTAGAGGCAAAGGACAGTAACAAAGGGAACAGTGAACTTATTGCATTAGTGCAGAGATAACCCCATAAACCAAAGTGCAAGTGAATTAGTTGAATAGATCAAATAAGAACTTGTAAATTTTTATTTGTAATTGGACTTAATAAAGAGTGACTAAGCACATATCAATCTTTGTTCGTGTATCTATTCGAAGGCTAGACGTGCAAGTGCATTGGGACGATTAATCAGCAAGCACTTTGAAAATAAATTTGCACGAGACTTATTTGCTTGTTACTGCACTAACCTAAGTGTGATAGTGTATATACATATATAAAAAAGGCTTTTATTAAAATTATTAATTTTTTCTTTCGAAAGTTTGTACGCTTCACAACGCAACTTTTAAACTTATTGCAACATATTTGCACGTTTTTTTTTCAAATTTAAATTAAATTTTAAAGTTTTAGAAGCGATTTTGTGCAACATATTTGCAGTTCCGGGTAAATTGTCAGATATAATGGAATTCATCAAGGCCTTTCAGCGCTGCAGACCCTATACTGTAGTTTGAGAAGTATTTTGTTCCAACAGCAAACAACTAAAGTGCCTACTGTGATTCAACCTGAACGGTTGCAAGAAACGGCAGAACCCGTGAGGTATTCCTTCAACTTACCGCCATGTGATACAGAAATATTTCATGGCGATGTATTTCAATGTCCCTCATTTAGGGATCTATTTGCCGCGATTTATCGGAACAACTCGAGGTTATAGTCGAGAGTTATTCCACCGAAAGCGCCTCTGACGAATGATGGATTCGCATTGACTTGAAATAATTTGTTATGTAGATATGAAAACAGGCGATACCAAATTAAATTTATTCTTCAAGCTTTCGCACATTTCAACTGAATCTGAGGCCGAACTCAGAAATTTACAGCGGGAGATATGTAAATAGCTGCATTTCAGCTTTACAAATACATGGCATCAATATCGATAGCTGGGATCCCATATTTACGTATTTGTGTTCTATCCGACTGCCTCACTATACACTGTCACTTTGGGAACAATGTCTGGATTCAGATTCAGAGATCCCAATATGGGTTGAGTTAGACAAATTTCTAACCAATCGGGTTAAAATGCTAGAGAGAGTATCAAACCTCAAAGGCGAGTCGAGTACTCAACCCAAGATTAAGTCGGCTGATGGTGAAGGTCGGATACCAACCTTGCAATCAAGGACGGGGTCCAAACCCATAAATTCCCATCACGCCAAGACAAGTAATCTTAAATGTAAACTTTGCTCATCTCAATCGCACATTTTCAAAACGTGTCAAAGATTTATAGAGATGTAGCCTAACCCAAGGATACACATGAAGTCAAAGATTGTAAAAGTATGTTTAATTGTGCTAAATGCAAACAGAGATATCATTCTATGATTCACCGGGATCAGAGTAAGTAAATAGCTCAATCATCCTCCAGCACAGACCCTACCGAGATTTCCACTAAATCTGATGTGGTTTCCATTAAGGCCAATGTATCAAATGTGCTTACCAGTCGAAACATGCTCTTATGTACAGCTATGGTGACACAACGAGAACACCTTCACTGTCAGAGCCCTGATAGATTCGGGATTTGAAGGAACCTTCATTACCAACAGTATGCAAAAACGTTTAAATCTGATAAGCAGGAAGGTCAACGCACGAGTTTCTGGATTATCGGGACGAGTTCAAACGGTGTACTCAATCACCATTGGCCCGACCCGTACCAAAGGTATTAAACTAGAAGCGGAAGCGTTGGTACTACCAAAACTGACTGGACTGCTTCCATCCAGATCAATTAGCTCTTCAATTGTTCAAAGGTTACCCATTATCCCCTTAGCGGATAATAATTTCTATAGTCAAAAGGTTGACTTGTTCATCTGAGGGGATATCTACCCGAAAATCATATTAAATGGTTCTTCGGTTCCCTCATTGCCCAACGTATAGTGTTAGGCTGGATTTTAACAGGTTCTGTTCCCTCCGAAGAAACGAAGAATAAATCGACTTACGTCACATATTTCAACGAGGTATCTTTAGATAATCAGCTTTCCAAATTCTGGGAACTAGAAGAAATACCTAAAAAACCATTTCTCACTGTAGAAGAACAATATTGTGACAGGTTATATTCACAAACAACCGTTAGAAACAGCGAAGGGCGTTTCATTGGTTCACTCCCATTAAAAGTTGTTCCAGCTGAAACTAGCAGAATAAAATAAAAGGCACATTTTGCTTCTGAGTGCTCAGATTTAACTAAAAATGTACCTATTAATAAAAAATCTTCGATTCTGTCATTAAATCCCTTTGTTGATGATAACGGAGTCATAAGAGTAGGAGGACGCTTAACCAACGCTCTCTCCCTCAGCTTCGATGAGCAGTACCCAATTATACTACCTTACAACTGTTAATTTTCAAAATTATTAGTCAAATTTATTCATATTACTTCCCTTCACGGAGGTAATCAACTAGTCCTGCGGCTTTTACGTATGCAATCTGAATCAAAAGAATGGCACATAATCTAATTCGCACAATGATACATAATTGTAAGATCTGCGTTTTATATAAAAAAAAACGAGGGAAACACAACTTATGGCATCACATTCGACATCAAAAACTATACGGTCCGAGTATGCCTGATAACAAAGGGATATGTATGCGTTTTTGTTTGCTTCTCAACAATGGCTATCCATCTTGAAGCCACTAGTAATTTATCTACGGCCGCATTCATTAGTGCTCTCACAAGATTCGTATAACGTCGAAGTTGTCCAAATCACATTTATTCGAACAATGGCACAAATTTCGTTGGAACATAGAAAAAAATTAAGTAAGATTTCGAAGCCTTCTTGAAGACATGCCCTGACGCGATAGCCAACTCCAGCAATTTACCCCATCTAAAATGGCATTTCATTCCTGCAGGAGCTCTTCATATGGGAGGCTGGAGTGAAATGTGAAATGTCTATGAAGTACACATTCGAGGAACTTTCTACGCTGTTAGCTCAAATAGAAGCCTGTATAAACTCTCGGCCTATAAGTTGACTTCATTAACACCATGTCATTTCCTGGTCGGTGCTCCCTTACTAGCAACGGCAGAACCAGAAATCACTGAGAACCCGCTATCATTAATAAACCGATGGCAAAAATTAAAGGCCCTAAGTCAGCACTTTTTTCAGAGATGGAAGACCGAATACTTAAAGGAACCTCAGAAATGAAAGAAATGGAAACATCCCCAACAGAACGTTCAAGGAAACGTGATGAAAATTTACCTCCAAAAGAATGGAGATTAGGCAGTATCACCAAAATATATCCAGGGTTAGACCAACGAGTTCGAGTTGTGGACATCAAAACTCAACGCGGCTTAATTTGTAGGCCTATCACAAAAATTTTCAGTTTATTTAAAATGACGACCATCAATTGCCCGCTATGCATGCTTCTTCGCTGGTGCCCAAAATTTCGTCAGATGTCTCCAGAAATTAGGCTGAGGACAACATTAATTCACCGCTATTGCAGAAACTGCCTTGCCTCGAACCGCTCAAAAGATGAATGCTACAGTGTAATACGCTGTAAACATTGCGGCAGCTAAACCATACAATGGTATATGGCATTAGTTCAGATGCCGACGAACTAGACGAGTATGTCGTTGAATTAACATGAGCACAACAAGTCGAACTTGGCTTCTGATTGGTAGGGGTAACAGCCGAGATTAACTTTCTCTTCAACCCTCCGTCCATGTAATTGTAGATAAATTTGACAGCTTACATTTCACCTTTTGGTGGACCAAATGTTTATTCTGGTTCTAAATATCAAACGAGTGTTCTGTTTCACACTCATCCGAAGATTCCGTTGTATCAGCGCGATTCTTTGAATTTTTTATGGAACAAAAAAAAGTATTTCTTTTAGCCATATCATCTTTAAAATGCAGTAATTTGAATCTCTGATCTAACACAGTAGCTTACGCCAGAATTAAATTGTATAAATAAACCATAATCTCCGTATTTTACAAACATCGAATTCCAATGTAATACCCAAAAAAGTGTGAAGGTGTGAAGTCAAATTTTTATATAAAAATCGGCTAACATCGATGCGTTTTGACGTTTTTGTTTCAAAAACATCGTTTGCATTCCTACTCCGCACACAAGCCCGTGGAGAGAGCCGAGTGTGCGATCTTATGTTTCGAGACAACGATGGTGGACAGTCAGAAATCTCCGTAACTGCCCTAATACAACGTCATCAATTAGAAAGGTCTCTGGAACACCACACCCTTCAACACTTCCATAACCCAAGGCTCACAGGCAACGATTTCTACAAGTCATCGCCAGTCGAGGTAATTTTGGGAGCGGACATCTACTCCCGGCTCATACTGCGAGGGTTACAACCAGCGACAGTGGGCCAACTCGTCGCCCAAAATACGACGATAGGATATGTAATATCCGGAGTCGTGTAATATCGGCCCAATAAAATGCACTGGCTACCGACGCCTCTCACATTTACCATCTACCCAAGATCGAGTTAGACTGGAGTCGTCGCACCAACCTCGGAATGTGGTAACTTCTATGCAGATTGACGGCATGGCAATGACCACCTGAGACTCGATTCGTCTCAGCGGCATTTCCCGCCCCATCTGCACCGCTTGTCAGAGGAAGTACAGGAGCCAGTCGCACGTTAGTTTTAAGTAATTAATTGTAAACTTCATTTGCAGTAATACTGCAAGGCGGGCGGAATGTTGACGCCGCCCCCGCCTAATTTTACTGTCACGTCTGCGTCGAAAGAGCGATCACTCCTTCGAACCTTTTTTCGAAGTATTAATTCGAACACAACCAAATATTTAAAGTTGCGCTCTTGGTTCTTCTTACTCCTTGCGACATCTCATCCGATCCAGACGTGATTACATTGTGTGGAATCATTTGCGCCCTCCATTTCCCCACGGCCAACCACAACAACGTCACCATACACACCTTACTCCACCACCTGAACTAATACATAATAAACATTTGGCCCACCAAAATGTGAAATGTAAGCTATCAAATTTATCTACAATTACAGAAACAGAAGGTTGAAGAGAAAATTTATCTCGGATCAGCTGTTACTTCTATCAATCAGAATCCAATAGAGTTTGGATTAATATGAATGGTGTGTTTCCCGAATTGTATTAACAGGCTTCTTAATATTTACACATTGTGGTCACGTCAGTCCCGAGTGAACGATTGTTTTTTAAACCCAGGTCAACTATCACGCATATGAAAAATGCGTAAAACTCTTGAGAATGAAAAAACTTTCAAAGCAGCTGTTTTTAAATTCTGTTATTCATTGAGAAAAAACTTTAAAAGACAAATAAAGCTCAGACGAACTAACTACTATATTTCATTTATTTATGCTTCTGCATCTGTATCCCTTAGCTTTTCATATTAATTTTAAAATAAAATATTAATTTTTAAAAAGTTCAAAAATACATCGATGTTTTTGATATTGATCTGCTTTACAGAAAAATCGATACATCGAACCATCGTTGTTTCATTTCACGATGTTTGCATCCCTAGTTGCATTCTGTTGCAGTTGACACCTCGACCGGAGTAATAACATTTCCAACAGATTTCTGTTAATTCACAGTCGAAAGAGGAGCTTCTTCGGAGTATTTTTCCGGACATATGTAGAATAATCATTCTTCTTCTTGACAGGCGTAGACACCGCTTACGCGGTTATAGCCGAGTCCAAAACAGCGCGCCACGCATCTCTCCTTCTGGCAGTTTGGCACCAATTGGTTATTCCAAGCGAAGCCAGGTCCCTCTCCACCTGGTCCTTCCATCGGAGTGGAGGTCTCCCTCTTCCTCTGCTTCCACCAGCGGGTACTGCATCGAATACTTTCAGAGCTGGAGCACCTTCATCCATTCGAACAACATGTCCTAGCCAGCGTAGCCGCTGTTTTTTTATTCGCTGGACTATGTCTATGTCGTCGAATAACACATACAGCTCATCGTTCCATCGTCTGCGGTATTCGCCGTTGCAAATGTTCAGAGGACCATAAATCTTACGCAAAACCTTTCTCTCGAAAACTCCTAGTGCCGTCTCATCGGATGTTGACATCGTCCACGCTTCTGCACCGTAAAGTAGGACGGGAATGATGAGAGACTTGTAGAGTTTGGTTTTTGTTCGTCGAGAGAGGACTTTACTTTTCAATTGCCTACTTAGTCCATAGTAGCACCTGTTGGCAAGAGTGATTCTGCGTTGGATTTTCAGGCTGACATTGTTATTGCTGTTAATGCTGGTTCCCAGGTAGACGAAATTATCTACAACTTCAAAGTTATGACTGTCAACAGTGACGTGGGAGCCAAGACGCGAATGCGCTGACTGTTTGTTTGACGACAGGAGATATTTCGTCTTGTCCTCGTTCACCACCAGACCCATACGCTTCGCTTCCTTATCCAGTCTGGAGAAAGCAGAACTAACGGCGCGGGTGTTGTTTCCAATGATATCGATATCATCGGCGTACGCCAGTAGCTGTGCACTCTTATAGAAGATTGTACCTTCTCTGTTTAGCTCTGCAGCTCGTATTATTTTCTCCTGCATCAGGTTAAAGAAATCACACGAGAGTGAGTCACCTTGTCTGAAACCTCGTTTGGTATCGAACGGCTCGGAGAGGTCCTTCCCGATCCTGACGGAGCTTTTGGTGTTGCTCAACGTCAGCTTACACAGCCGTATTAGTTTTGCGGGGATACCAAATTCAGACATCGCGGCATACAGGCAGCTCCTTTTCGTGCTGTCGAAAACAGCTTTAAAGTCGACAAAGAGATGGTGTGTGTCGATCCTATTTTCACGGGTCTTCTCCAAAATTTGGCGCATGGTGAATATCTGGTCCGTTGTTGATTTTCCAGGTCTAAAGCCACACTGATAAGGTCCAATCGGTTTGTTGACGGTGGGCTTTAGTCTTTCACACAATACGCTCGACAGAACCTTATAATGTAATCAACTAGTCCTGCGGCTTTTACGTATGCAATCTGAATCAAAAGAATGGCACATAATCTAATTCGCACAATGATACATAATTGTAAGATCTGCGTTTTATATAAAAAAAAAAACGAGGGAAACACAACTTATGGCATCACATTCGACATCAAAAACTATACGGTCCGAGTATGCCTGATAACAAAGGGATATGTATGCGTTTTTGTTTGCTTCTCAACAATGGCTATCCATCTTGAAGCCACTAGTAATTTATCTACGGCCGCATTCATTAGTGCTCTCACAAGATTCGTATAACGTCGAAGTTGTCCAAATCACATTTATTCGAACAATGGCACAAATTTCGTTGGAACATAGAAAAAAATTAAGTAAGATTTCGAAGCCTTCTTGAAGACATGCCCTGACGCGATAGCCAACTCCAGCAATTTACCCCATCTAAAATGGCATTTCATTCCTGCAGGAGCTCTTCATATGGGAGGCTGGAGTGAAATGTGAAATGTCTATGAAGTACACATTCGAGGAACTTTCTACGCTGTTAGCTCAAATAGAAGCCTGTATAAACTCTCGGCCTATAAGTTGACTTCATTAACACCATGTCATTTCCTGGTCGGTGCTCCCTTACTAGCAACGGCAGAACCAGAAATCACTGAGAACCCGCTATCATTAATAAACCGATGGCAAAAATTAAAGGCCCTAAGTCAGCACTTTTTTCAGAGATGGAAGACCGAATACTTAAAGGAACCTCAGAAATGAAAGAAATGGAAACATCCCCAACAGAACGTTCAAGGAAACGTGATGAAAATTTACCTCCAAAAGAATGGAGATTAGGCAGTATCACCAAAATATATCCAGGGTTAGACCAACGAGTTCGAGTTGTGGACATCAAAACTCAACGCGGCTTAATTTGTAGGCCTATCACAAAAATTTTCAGTTTATTTAAAATGACGACCATCAATTGCCCGCTATGCATGCTTCTTCGCTGGTGCCCAAAATTTCGTCAGATGTCTCCAGAAATTAGGCTGAGGACAACATTAATTCACCGCTATTGCAGAAACTGCCTTGCCTCGAACCGCTCAAAAGATGAATGCTACAGTGTAATACGCTGTAAACATTGCGGCAGCTAAACCATACAATGGTATATGGCATTAGTTCAGATGCCGACGAACTAGACGAGTATGTCGTTGAATTAACATGAGCACAACAAGTCGAACTTGGCTTCTGATTGGTAGGGGTAACAGCCGAGATTAACTTTCTCTTCAACCCTCCGTCCATGTAATTGTAGATAAATTTGACAGCTTACATTTCACCTTTTGGTGGACCAAATGTTTATTCTGGTTCTAAATATCAAACGAGTGTTCTGTTTCACACTCATCCGAAGATTCCGTTGTATCAGCGCGATTCTTTGAATTTTTTATGGAACAAAAAAAAGTATTTCTTTTAGCCATATCATCTTTAAAATGCAGTAATTTGAATCTCTGATCTAACACAGTAGCTTACGCCAGAATTAAATTGTATAAATAAACCATAATCTCCGTATTTTACAAACATCGAATTCCAATGTAATACCCAAAAAAGTGTGAAGGTGTGAAGTCAAATTTTTATATAAAAATCGGCTAACATCGATGCGTTTTGACGTTTTTGTTTCAAAAACATCGTTTGCATTCCTACTCCGCACACAAGCCCGTGGAGAGAGCCGAGTGTGCGATCTTATGTTTCGAGACAACGATGGTGGACAGTCAGAAATATCCGTAACTGCCCTAATACAACGTCATCAATTAGAAAGGTCTCTGGAACACCACACCCTTCAACACTTCCATAACCCAAGGCTCACAGGCAACGATTTCTACAAGTCATCGCCAGTCGAGGTAATTTTGGGAGCGGACATCTACTCCCGGCTCATACTGCGAGGGTTACAACCAGCGACAGTGGGCCAACTCGTCGCCCAAAATACGACGATAGGATATGTAATATCCGGAGTCGTGTAATATCGGCCCAATAAAATGCACTGGCTACCGACGCCTCTCACATTTACCATCTACCCAAGATCGAGTTAGACTGGAGTCGTCGCACCAACCTCGGAATGTGGTAACTTCTATGCAGATTGACGGCATGGCAATGACCACCTGAGACTCGATTCGTCTCAGCGGCATTTCCCGCCCCATCTGCACCGCTTGTCAGAGGAAGTACAGGAGCCAGTCGCACGTTAGTTTTAAGTAATTAATTGTAAACTTCATTTGCAGTAATACTGCAAGGCGGGCGGAATGTTGACGCCGCCCCCGCCTAATTTTACTGTCACGTCTGCGTCGAAAGAGCGATCACTCCTTCGAACCTTTTTTCGAAGTATTAATTCGAACACAACCAAATATTTAAAGTTGCGCTCTTGGTTCTTCTTACTCCTTGCGACATCTCATCCGATCCAGACGTGATTACATTGTGTGGAATCATTTGCGCCCTCCATTTCCCCACGGCCAACCACAACAACGTCACCATACACACCTTACTCCACCACCTGAACTAATACATAATAAACATTTGGCCCACCAAAATGTGAAATGTAAGCTATCAAATTTATCTACAATTACAGAAACAGAAGGTTGAAGAGAAAATTTATCTCGGATCAGCTGTTACTTCTATCAATCAGAATCCAATAGAGTTTGGATTAATATGAATGGTGTGTTTCCCGAATTGTATTAACAGGCTTCTTAATATTTACACATTGTGGTCACGTCAGTCCCGAGTGAACGATTGTTTTTTAAACCCAGGTCAACTATCACGCATATGAAAAATGCGTAAAACTCTTGAGAATGAAAAAACTTTCAAAGCAGCTGTTTTTAAATTCTGTTATTCATTGAGAAAAAACTTTAAAAGACAAATAAAGCTCAGACGAACTAACTACTATATTTCATTTATTTATGCTTCTGCATCTGTATCCCTTAGCTTTTCATATTAATTTTAAAATAAAATATTAATTTTTAAAAAGTTCAAAAATACATCGATGTTTTTGATATTGATCTGCTTTACAGAAAAATCGATACATCGAACCATCGTTGTTTCATTTCACGATGTTTGCATCCCTAGTTGCATTCTGTTGCAGTTGACACCTCGACCGGAGTAATAACATTTCTGTTAATTCACAGTCGAAAGAGGAGCTTGTTCGGAGTATTTTTCCGGACATATGTAGAATAATCATTCTTCTTCTTGACAGGCGTAGACACCGCTTACGCGGTTATAGCCGAGTCCAAAACAGCGCGCCACGCATCTCTCCTTCTGGCAGTTTGGCACCAATTGGTTATTCCAAGCGAAGCCAGGTCCCTCTCCACCTGGTCCTTCCATCGGAGTGGAGGTCTCCCTCTTCCTCTGCTTCCACCAGCGGGTACTGCATCGAATACTTTCAGAGCTGGAGCACCTTCATCCATTCGAACAACATGTCCTAGCCAGCGTAGCCGCTGTTTTTTTATTCGCTGGACTATGTCTATGTCGTCGAATAACACATACAGCTCATCGTTCCATCGTCTGCGGTATTCGCCGTTGCAAATGTTCAGAGGACCATAAATCTTACGCAAAACCTTTCTCTCGAAAACTCCTAGTGCCGTCTCATCGGATGTTGACATCGTCCACGCTTCTGCACCGTAAAGTAGGACGGGAATGATGAGAGACTTGTAGAGTTTGGTTTTTGTTCGTCGAGAGAGGACTTTACTTTTCAATTGCCTACTTAGTCCATAGTAGCACCTGTTGGCAAGAGTGATTCTGCGTTGGATTTTCAGGCTGACATTGTTATTGCTGTTAATGCTGGTTCCCAGGTAGACGAAATTATCTACAACTTCAAAGTTATGACTATCAACAGTGACGTGGGAGCCAAGACGCGAATGCGCTGACTGTTTGTTTGACGACAGGAGATATTTCGTCTTGTCCTCGTTCACCACCAGACCCATACGCTTCGCTTCCTTATCCAGTCTGGAGAAAGCAGAACTAACGGCGCGGGTGTTGTTTCCAATGATATCGATATCATCGGCGTACGCCAGTAGCTGTACACTCTTATAGAAGATTGTACCTTCTCTGTTTAGCTCTGCAGCTCGTATTATTTTCTCCAGCATCAGGTTAAAGAAATCACACGAGAGTGAGTCACCTTGTCTGAAACCTCGTTTGGTATCGAACGGCTCGGAGAGGTCCTTCCCGATCCTGACGGAGCTTTTGGTGTTGCTCAACGTCAGCTTACACAGCCGTATTAGTTTTGCGGGGATACCAAATTCAGACATCGCGGCATAAAGGCAGCTCCTTTTCGTGCTGTCGAAAACAGCTTTAAAGTCGACAAAGAGATGGTGTGTGTCGATCCTATTTTCACGGGTCTTCTCCAAAATTTGGCGCATGGTGAATATCTGGTCCGTTGTTGATTTTCCAGGTCTAAAGCCACACTGATAAGGTCCAATCGGTTTGTTGACGGTGGGCTTTAGTCTTTCACACAATACGCTCGACAGAACCTTATACGCGATGTTGAGGAGGCTTATCCCACGGTAATTGGCGCAAATTGTGGGGTCTCCCTGTTTGTGTATTGGGCAGAGTACACTGAGATTCCAATCGTCAGGCATGCTTTCTTTCGACCATATTCTGCAAAAAAGCTGATGCAAGCACCTTATCAGCTCTTCGCCACCGTATTTCAATAGCTCGGCCAGTAATCCATCGGCACCCGCCGCCTTATTGTTCTTCAAGCGGGTAATTGCTATTCGAATTTCTTCACGGTCGGGCAATGGAACATCTGCTCCATCGTCGTCGATTGGGGAATCGGGTTCGCCATCTCCTGGTGTTGTACTTTCACTGCCATTCAGCAGGCTGGAGAAGTGTGCTTCTCGATGTCGAACCTTCCTTGTGTTTGTTGACGTGTGCGCTTTTCTACACAGAGGCGGGTGCGTATCTTAGCTGCTACAAGATAGTGGTCCGAGTCGATGTTGGGACCACGAAGCGTACGCACATCAAAAACACTGGAGACATGTCGTCCATCTATCACAACAACAAGTCGATCAGCCTCAGACCGTTTGGTGATGTTTCGTCATGGAGGCTGAATTTTCCGACTGTTGTGCCAAAGACACCTTCTTTACCCATCCTAGCGTTGAAATCGCCAAGCACGATTTTGACATCGTGGCGGGGGCAGCGCTCATAGGTACGTTCTAGGCGCTCATAGAAGGTATCTTTGATCACTTCGTCCTTCTCTTCCGTCGGGGCGTGGGCGCAAATCAGCGATATGTTGAAGAACCTCGCTTTGATGCGGATTGTGGCTAGACGTTCATCCACCGGAGTGAATGCCAAGACTCGACGACGGAGTCTCTCTCCCACCACGAATCCCACACCGAATTTGCGCTCCTTTATATGGCCGCTGTAGTAGATGTCACAAGGACCCACCTTCTTCCGTCCTTGTCCCGTCCATCGCATTTCTTGGATTGCGGTGATGTCAGCCGTTACTCTTACGAGGACATCAACCAGCTGGGCAGAGGCACCTTCCCAATTAAGAGTCCGGACATTCCAAGTGCATGCCCTTATTTCGTAGTCCTTTAAACGTTTGCAGTGGTCGTCATCAAAATTGGGGTCTCTCATCCGAGGCTGTTTTTTCTTTTTCATTGGGGGGTGTTTTTATGTGGTGGGTCCCAAACCCTACGCACAACCGCATAGGCGGGTTTCGCCTTCTCACTTTAGCTCGCCTCCAAACGGATGTCTGTTGGCTACCCAGAGGATACTTGGTCTAAGACCGGAAGTCGTGAGCTGCTTGAGCCACATGTAAAAGAATCGTTCCTGGCCATTCCCAAGTGAATGACAGTCCATAACTTTCCTCACTTACGTGAACTTCTACATATGACTCCATCCTCATAATCATTGGCTGAGTAAAAAAGCAATATTTAGCGACAAAAAGCAAAGATGTAGAGTTAATTATGTACAATTTATTTGACACAGCTTCCAACCACTATGACAATCAACTACCCCACAGAATTTTTAAAATCATTTGAATTGCGATTAAACGTAGGATCAGTTGTCATCTTGCTTTGTAACATAAATCAACTTAGACTTTACAATGGAACGAGAATGACTGTGAAGAAGATAATGAGTATAGTCATCGAAGTTAGGATCATAATGAGAAATCACAAAGGAGAAGACGTACACCGATGGTTCCAACGGATTTGCCATTCGATTTTAAGCGTTTAGATTTCCGGTGCCGTCTGACTTTTGCAATGGCCATGAATTAATCTCAAGGCCAGTCGTTGCAAGTTTGCGGAATCAACTTGGAGCTTCTCTATTTTATAATAAAGCTGTTTATCTAACTACTGTGTACAACAGTGGACAATATGATGATAATGACTATGATAACTATGTTGTATTTAATGTAAACAAGAATTCTGTGTTAATTTTAAATTGTTAGCAATTTTAAATTGTACGAACGAAAATATACATATAAGCAATAAATTAAATAAAAAGTAGCAACAAAATTGTAATATGAGACTTGCTCATAAAAATCTAAAAATCATTGCATATAAAAGAAACCACATAAACATATATGCATGAATATGCAACAAACATACATTATATGTTGCACGCATACATGCAACACACATACACTTATATGAGGCACTCCCACTCAACAATCGGAAGAATAGTTTCGGTACTCTTTCCAACCCGACCCCAACTCCAACAGGAGACCGTGAGAGTACAACAGAACCAAGGTATACCTGATGTTACGGATGAAGAAGTTCGAGAAGCAAGCGATCGGTTAAACCCATCTAAAGCCCCTGGACCAGATGGAATACCGAACATAGTGTTAAAAACAGCGATTGTCAGAAACATAGACCCATTCCGAACAATGTACAACATATGTATTCAAGAAGGCCGCTTTCCTAACATATGGAAAAGGCAGCACCTTATATTGCTGCCAAAACCTAACAAACCAATGACAGAGCCGTCCCACTTCAGGCCTCTCTGCATGTTAGACTCCGCGGGAAAAATTTTAGAGCGGATCATATACCAACGGCTAAACAAGGCAATAGACGATGCCGGTGGACTATCCCCAAACCAATTTGGATTCAGAAAGGCAAGATCCACAACTGCAGCGGTAACCCTAGTAAAGACCCTGGCTGAACGGGCTATAAGCGGAAAAGATGGAAGGGAGGCACAATACAGTACTGTATGGTTGTAACCCTCGATGTTAAAAATGCATTTAATTCGGCAAACTGGCAGAGTATATTGACTGCACTAAAAAGCTTCTCCGTACCTCAATATCTTTACAACATAATTGTAAGCTATTTCGAGGAAAGAACTCTGAGATATGATACAAACAAAGGCAGACAAAAATACAAAGTCACTGGTGGAGTACCACAGGGGTCCGTACTTGGGCCTCTACTCTGGAACATAATGTACGACGGAGTACTACGACTCAAAGTACCCAAAAATGTTCACATCATCGGTTTTGCAGATGATATTGCTGTTGTTGTTATAGCAAAACACATTCACGATATTGTTATGATAACCAACAGGACAATAGCGTTAATAGGCGATTGGCTCGAAACTCACGGACTGACCCTAGCAGAGAACAAGACCGAAGCGGTACTTATTACCGGCAGAAAAGTCCGCGAAGTTGCCACGTTCAGCACAAAGGGGGTGAACATTACTACACAACCGGCAATCAAATACTTGGGTATTATTCTTGATGCAAGGATGTCCTTTAAGGAACACGTAATGCTCAATACTCGTGGGCCAAAGCAAAATAGAAGACGACTACTAGCTGGGGTACTTAAGTCCGTCGCTCTGTTCGGCGCCCAAATTTGGGGGAAAGCCCTCGAAATAAAATCATATCGTCGGGGCCTTTTCTCCACATATGCCACTTGTGCACTGAGAGTATGCTCCGCATTTCGTACAGTATCGGAAGACGCTGCTTTAGTTATTGCGGGCTTACACCCCTTAGACCTCTTAGCCAAGGAGTTTCAGTATGTGATGAATGATAGTTTACCACACACGACACTAAAAAGAAGTGCCAGGGCAGAAACGACCAATCGCTGGCAAAAACGATGGGAAGACAGCGGAAACGGGCGTTGGACATTTCGTTTGATCCCAAACATTGAACCTTGGTTATATAGAACGCATGGTGAAGTGGATTTCCACCTAACTCAAATCCTCACAGGACATGGATGCTTCAAAGCATATTTGAAACGATTCGGGCACGAAACTAACGATATATGTGATTATTGCGGAGGCGCAACCGTGGAAAATGTAGAACACACATTCTTCCATTGCCCGAAATATAACCATGAGAGGCAACATCTCAAATATTCGCTTGGTATAGACCCTACTCCTGATAACCTAGTAAACCAAATGGTCGAATCGGTAGAGAAATGGGAAGCAGTTTGCGAAGCTGCAGCCAGAATCATGAAATCACAACGAGCCAGCGAACAGCGGCGGAGAAGTGAGCTGTTAAATAGAACGAACAACTACGACTTGAACACACTAACACTGACGTGACGGGAAGGGTTGGCGACGAACAATGTACGAGGCGGGGTATTAGACCAACAGAGGTGGGGCCAAGTAAATGCAACTTGTGACTGAATGCATTTTGACCACCACGTACGTATGAGTGTAACTCAACCATCCTCCCGACGTAATACTTGACGGTGGTACCGGGGGGAACGGTACAAGACGGTAGGAGGTTTAGTTCGGATTAAAGTTCCACACTGACTTGGGGTTCAGGCTTTCGATGCTTCCTCCTCGTAAAAAAAAAAAAAAAAAAAAAAAATGAGGCATGCATGCATCTATATGCAACACGCATGCACTCAACCGATATTATTAATAAACAAACATATTTATATGCACAAGATAACCTATTGGCTATAAAAATACATATGAAACAATTGCTTGTGTGCATTTGAAATAACTCCTTATCGTGCAACATATAAAATATACATATAGACATACACACATACACATATAATTAGTTCTTAAGATGTATTCAAAAATTGTATTTAAGCAGTGACAAAATGAAAATAAATTTAGAATGAAATAGTTCTCAGTCAAGCTTGGTGTTTTAAATATTTTCCCCGACCCACGGTAAGAGATATTTTAAATTCAGCTTGTCTTAAACATTTTGGTCCTTCGATCCTCTTTTTGAAAAAGAATCGAGCAAGTGCAAGTACTAGAAGCCTCTTAAAAGGAAAAGAGCGTAACTTAGCCAAATAAAAATAAATGTGAGCCGGAATAGCAAAGGCTATCCGCATTTATAAAATTTACTTTTCGTAAAAAAAAGCGACCTTGTGGCTATAACAACAAGAACAGTGCAAAAAAAAAAGCGACCTTGTGGCTATAACAACAAGAACAGTGCAAAAAAAAAAATATCTTCAAACACCATCTATAAAGAAGCAAATATGAAGAACTTGCTAACACGACAGAGGGAGTTAGGCGATCTAGCTGCATTGGAGGAGCAGAAAATTCTCAGCGGAAAGCAAATCATAGCAAAATAATGGCTAAGAAAAGTCAAGAAGCAGAGGAATACATTGCCAAGAATTACTACGAGCATGTAATGCAAATTATGGAGAATTCTATTCAGAATTTAAGAATTCAAAGTACTGCCGAAAGTCTGTTAGCAGTGAGCAGCAAGGGGCAAATAGAATCTATGCCACAAACTATTCTGAAGCTGCTTCTGGCGTTGAAAGAAAATATCAACGTCGAGCAAAAAAGCTCAGGAACACACTTGATGAAATTCAAGAAAATGAATTGAATTCTCTCAAGCAAAATTAAGCTTGAAACACAATTTGAGAATATTGAAGAAGCATATTTTGAAACTCAAAATATCAAATTAGTGGAAACAACTGAAGACTCTATAGAGGAACAAATAGATGAATTTCGTCAAGATTATAAAATTATCACCGCAAGAATAACGGAGAAATTAAAAAATTATAATACAACACAAACAATGTGTTCTAATATTAAACTGCAGGAAATTAAAATTCCGATGTTTTATGGAGAAATGAAACAATGGTCGTCATTCCACGATCTTTTTAAAAGTTTGGTGCATGATACGAAGCACTTTACTGAAGTGGAAAAGATGTTCCGATTGAAGACATCATTAGGTGGAGAAGCTGGTAGATTAATTCAACATCTAACAGTAACAGAAACAAATTATGAAGCTGCTTGGCAAATTCTCAAGGAAAGATTTGAGAATAGAAGGCTACAATTCACAGCACAAGTAGACAGACTACTTGATCAACCGACAGCAAATGGAGAAAGTGCAGCAAGCATGAAGCAGCTGTTAGATACTACCAAAGAATGCATTTATGCTAAATTTAAATGACGAACAAGCCATCAAAGCTCGGATAGTGGTTCGAAAACTAGACAAAGAAAGTTTACGTTTATACGAGCAAAACGTAAAAAAGTAGGGATATACAAAGCCTAGATGACGTCTTCAGTTTTCAGGAGCAGCAATATCAATCTCTAGAAGCAATACAAGACAGAATACCAGCTAAATGGAATAATCAAAAGCAGCCACAGCGAACACTTACATTTTATACAGCGGCACAAAAAAATTGTGTATACTGCGAGGTTCCTGGGCATCAAATTGGTGAATGCAGAAAGTTTCAGACATTGACTACGATGAATCGAAGAAGATTCATAACAAACAACAAGCTATGCTATATTTGCCTTAATCACGTATATGAAGCCAATGTAATAATAACAAGAAATGCAATAAGTGTGAAAGGAATCATCATAATTTATTGCACTTCAATGAATTCCAAAAAGAAAAGGAGAAAGTGAAGAAAATGTCACAAAAACATCTTCTACAATGGTGACGAAACATTCGGAAACGGCGATACTCCTAGCAACAGCACAGATAAGGGTGAAGGCAGCAAATGGAGAGTATGTGACTTTGCGAGCTCTAATCGATCAAGGATCGCAAAAGACTACTATTTCCGAAGAAGCAGCTCAAATACTTCATTTACCAAGAAGAAGAGAAGTAACTGAACTACAAGGTTTAGGAAATACCACAGTGGGAGTGTCCAAATTTAAAATCAACATAAAAATCAAGCAAAGAGGCGTACAATGTCGAAGCACTAATTTTGCCGAAATTAGCGAGTGCTCAGCCAGATAAAACGTTTAAATGGGATGTAGAACAATTGAAAAACTACACTTTAGCTGATCCCAATTTCAATAAATCGGATCGAATCGATATTGTCATTGGAAGTGACATATATGCCGACATACTGGAAGAAGGCATATTTAACAAGTAAGGAAGGGCTAAGTTCGGGTGTAACCGAACATTTTATACTCTCGCAATTTATTTATTTAACTTTATTTATATTATATAATACACGATATGACCCACATATTCGTTATATATATTGTATAAAGTCCATTGAAAGTTGGAAACCATAATATTAGGTTAGTTCGATATATGGGGCCTTGACAACCTATGGTCCGATTTCGGTGATTTTTAGAATGGGGCTGCCACAGTATTAACATAGTATTTGTGCAAAGTTCTGCACCGATATCTTCACTAGTACTTACTTTATATATTGTAAAGTAAACGATTCAGATCGTCTTCAAGGTGGGGTATATAGGAAGTAGGCGTGGTTGTGAAGAAATTTGCCCTATATTCACAACATATCATTGGGATGTAAGGAAACAAACCAAGTTTCATTGAAATCGGTCGAGTAGTTCCTGAGATATGGTTTTTGACCCATAAGTGGGTCACGCCCATTTTCCATTTTGTAAAAAATCTGAGTGCAGCTTTCATCTGCCATTTCTTACGTGAAATTTAGTGTTTCTGACGTTTTTCGTTAATGAGTTAACCCACTTTTAGTAATTTTCAACCTAACTTTTGTATGGGAGGTGGGCGTGGTAATGCTCCGATTTCTTTCATTTTTGGACTGCATTAGGAAGTGGCTAAAAAAAACGTCTGCAGAAAGTTTGGTTTATATAGCTCTATTGGTTTGCGAGATATGTATAAAAAACTTAGTAGGGGGCGGGGCCACGCCCACATCCCCACAAAAATTACATCCAAATATGCCCCTTCATAGTGCGATCCTTCATACCAAATTTTATTTCCAAAGCTTCATTTACGGCTTAGTTATGGCACTTTATGTGTTTTCGGTTTTCGCCATTTTGTGGGCGTGGCAGTGGTCCGATTTTGCAACCTTCCTATGGTGCCAAGAAATAAGTGTGCCAAGTTTCATCAAGATATCTTAATTTTTACTCAAGTTACAGCTTGCACATATGGACGGACGGACGGACGGACAAACAGACATTCGGATTTGAACTCCACTCTTCACCCTGATCACTTTGGTATATATAACCCTATATCTAACTCGTTTAGTTTTGGGTGTTCCAAACAACCGTTATGTGAACAAAACTATAATACTCTCTTTAGCAACATTTGTTGCGAGAGTATAAAAAGGATCGAATACTAGGTCAAGCCACGAAATTGGGATGGATATTGTCGGGAGTTTTACAACAACCGAGAAAAATCAATACAATTTTAGCAGCGGTTACTACAACATTGGAGAAGTTTTGGGAAGTAGAAGACACCACAACTCCAGCAGATACAGCAGATGATGATGAATGCCTAAAATTTTTTGAAAAAACAACAGTGAGAGATGAAAATAATCGATTTGTCGTTAATCTACCTTTTAAACAAGGAAAAGAATTGGGCGATTCTCGCAAACAAGATATGGCGAGGTTTCTTAATCTTGAGAAAAGGTTCGCTACAAATGACGAATTAAAACAACAATATTTGCAATTTATGAAAGAATATTCAGAAATGGGCCACATGGAAAAAGCAAGAGAAAATAGATGCGGAGAATACTATTTGCCACATCAAGCAATAATTCGAGAAGACAGTAGAACGACTAAACTACGAGTAGTTTTCGATTCGTCTGCAAAAACTACAAATGGAAGTAGTTTAAATGACATCCTCTTCATAGGTCCGAGACTTCAAAAAGATATATTTGACATAATAATCAAATGGAGACTTTGGCAATATGTACTAACAAGTGATATTGAAAAGATGTTTCGACAAATTAAAATAACAGATAGTGATCAAGATTACCAACGTATATTGTGGAGAGAAACAAAAGGAGAGCCGATAGAAGAATACAAACTACAAACAGTTACATATGGGACAGCATCAGCTCCTTTCTTGGCAACGAGAACTTTACATGAAATTGCCAAATTATGCGAGTCCCACAACTATTTTCTTTCAAACATCATTAAAAATGACTTCTACATGGACGATTTAATGACAGGAGCAGATTCAATAGATGAATGTAAGGTCATTCAGTATGAAATATCGAAACAACCACAAAAATATGGATTCCACTTAAGGAAGTGGATGTCAAACAACAGTGAAATCATAGCAACAATTCCAGTAAATAAAGCAAATGAAGTAATAAAAATAGCAGAAGACGAAACAATAAAGACATTGGGTATTCAATGGGATCCTACCAAAGACATGTTTGGATTTAATACGAATCTTTCAACGCAAAAGCTAGTTACAAAATGACAAGCTTTGTCTGATTTAGCTCGAATTTTCGACCCAATGGGATGGCTTTCACCAATAACCGTTATAACAAAGTTATTTATACAGAAACTTTGGCTGATGAAACTCAACTGGGACGAGTTACTTGTCGAGAATTTAACAAAAGAATGGCAAGAGTTTATGCAGCATATACCAGAGATAAAACGAATAGAAATTCCTAGCTGGTTTGAAACTAAAAACAACTTTAAATTTGAACTACATGGATTCGCAGATGCTTCAGAGAAAGTTTATGCAGCAGTTGTATATGCTAAAGTTGGATCAGTTATACCAATTGTTGCTGGTAAAACTAAAGTGAATCCAATTAAAAATAAGAAAACGTTACCAAAACTGGAACTATGCGCAGCTCACCTACTTGCTAAATTGCTGCAAAGGATAAAAACAGTCATCAACAGAGAAATGAAAATATTTGCTTGGAGCGATTCAACTATAACGTTAGCATGGATAAATAATTGCCAAAGTAAAGACAGATTTATTAGAACACGTGTAGAAGAAATCAAATTACTTGCTTCCAATGCGAAATGGCAACACGTTGGAACAAAGGACAATCCAGCTGATGTAGCATCCAGAGGGGTACTGGCGAATAAACTAATAGAACACGATCTATGGTGGAAGGGTCCCAAATGGTTGCAAGAAGAGGAACATCATTGGCCAATGAAGATTATTCAAATCGATGCAACCTATGTGACAACCTCAAAAGAAATACATTTCTTGGATAAGGTAATACTAAAATATTCTAGTTTAAGCAAATTTATAAGGGCAGTAGCTTATATTTTGCGATTTATAAAAAGAATAAGAGGGAAAAAATGCCCTGAATACTTAGTAAAATCAGAAATGAAAGAAGCTGAAGAGATGTTAATAAGATATCAGCAAAAATTACAATTTAGAGAGGAAATTCAGAGTTTAGAAATCAACAAAGAAATTAATCATAAAAGTAGCATTGCAAGCTTAAATCCAATTTTAGATAATAAGGGAATCCTTCGTGTAGGAGGTAGATTGGGTAATGCAAATCTTCAATTTAATCAAAAGCACCCAATAATATTAAATAAGTCACATTTGTCATCATTAATAATTGAAAATATTCAAAAAATAACCTTACATGGAGGAAACAAGTTGATGGAATCAATGATTAGAAGGAATTACTGGATTGTTGGATTGAAGAAATCCATAAAAAAGACAATTCGAACTTGTAGTCGATGCGTACGTTACCGCAAAGAAGTAGAGAAACAATTAATGGGACATCTTCGAAAATTCCGAGTATCTATGTCAATTCCATTTACACACGTTGGTATAGACTATGCAGGACCGATTCATATGAAATGTTCAAGAGGAAGAGGACAAAAAACATTTAAAGGATATATAGCTGTATTTGTTTGTATGGCAACAAAAGCTATTCATTTAGAAGCAGTGAGTGATTTAACAACCGAACCATTCCTAGCTGCTTTGAAAAGACTTTTTGCTAGAAGAGGTAAAAGTCAACATTTATACTCGGACAATGGAACTAATTTTGTCGGAGCTTGTAGAAGATTAGACAGAGATTTTAAAATGGCAATCAAAAATAATTCCACCGTAGCTCCCATATTAGAAACAGATAAAATTCAATGGCATTTCGGGCCCCCGGCAGCTCCTCACTTCGAAGGAATTTGGTTGAAGTGAAGTCGGTGAAATATCATTTAAAAAGAGTGATAGGCCAAAGTAAGTTGAAATTTGAAGAAATGATTACTTTGCTATCACAGTTTGAAGCAGTACTGAATTCACGACCTCTATGTTCGATAGATAGTGAAAGCGATATAGACGTATTAACGCCTGGCCATTTTTTAATAGGATGTCCAATAATAGATTGTCCTGAAGCAATTAATGATAACCAAATAGGTTCATTAGATAGATGGAAATTAATACAAAAACTTAAAAAAGACTTTTGGAAACGATGGGAAAGCGAATATGTTGTAATGTTGCAACAACGCATGAAGTGGAAAACCAAACAAGCTAATCTGGTACAAGGACAAATAGTTATTATTAAAGATGAAGAAACTCATCCAGCCAAATGGCCATTAGGAAAAGTTATTGAAACTCATCCAGGAAAGGATGGAAATGTAAGAGTTGTAACTCTAAAATTACAAAATGGCATACCTAAACGGCCTGTTCACAAATTATGCCCACTGGAGGTAACAAACAGCAGTAGAACAGAGGAAGCAAATCATGTTACAAGTTTGCTAACTTAGAGAATAAAAAAAAAATACTACAAAATAAAACTTTTTGATTCAACATTTATCGTACATCTTAAACAACAAATAAAACTCCTCAAAACAGAAAATATAAAATTAAAAGGTATAAATTTTCATCACATAAGTGGTCACATTTCGCTAACATTAGTTTTGATAATAACATTAATAATTACTATTTTATATATAAGATCCAAATGCGTAACAACGACTGTGACTGTTCCATTTGAACTTCCAGTTAGACATAATTAAAAAATATTAATAATAAAACATAATATACAAGTAAAGTTAAGATACAACTTTGGCCCCTGGCAGAATGTTCATAAATATATGAACATGAAAATCTTACTACATTAAGTTTGAATTATATGTAGAACAATATATTTTTACACAAATACATTAATACAAAAAAATATACATGTAAGCAATAAATTAAATAAAAAGTGTATACAGTCCACTAAAGGTCAAGTGCAATAGTTGCAACAAAATTGTAATATGAGACTTGCTCATAAAAATCTAAAAATCATTGCATATAAAAGAAACGCATACATGCAACACACATACACTTATATGAGGCATGCATGCATCTATATGCAACACGCATGCACTCAACCGATATTATTAATAAACAAACATATTTATATGCACAAGATAACCTATTGGATATAAAAATACATATGAAACAATTGCTTGTGTGCATTTGAAATAACTCCTTATCGTGCAACATATAAAATATACATATAGACATACACACATACACATATAATTAGTTCTTAAGATGTATTCAAAAATTGTATTTAAGCAGTGACAAAATGAAAATAAATTTAGAATGAAATAGTTCTCAGTCAAGCTTGGTGTTTTAAATATTTTCCCCGACCCACGGTAAGAGATATTTTAAATTCAGCTTGTCTTATACAATATGTACATAAGATTAAAAGATTTAACTTTAAAAATTTTTGTTGATTTGCGCTTAATACAGATCTACAAAAATATATATAAATAATTTCAAATTTACAGGCAATAAAGTTTACGTCTTAATGCGTAAGAGTTCTTTTACTATATTGAATAATTTACTATAATATAATTTAATGTAAACTTCAGTCTCAAAAGCGTATTAAACGATTGTATGAATTTGTTTTATTGAATCACTATGTACTCTACTTATTTTGAACCCAATTGTTAATTCAAAGCATCTCGAATCCGCCTGAGGACACAAAAAATTTCACATACGATAGATACTATAAGCTACCAAAAAATAATGCTATGATATTTACCGTTAGCTTTTGTTGCGCTTGCAGAATGAAGACTTTTTGAAGATTTACACATGACAAAAGTAGGTATACCGTGGCAATATTTTCCATTTAAATAGGAAAATAGTTTAGTTTGGGTTTGCTGTAGTTACAATGTTCTATCAAATCTGGTATTAATCGAAGGCAAATGATGGTAGAATCCTACGGAGTGATGCTGAGTACAAATTAAGAGCCCTCAGCACAAAAAATGATAATTAGCTCAAACATACAAGTTGGGTTAGGAAGAATGTTTCGATAAAAAATCGACAGAGCTCTTACTATGGCCTGCTCAAACCTCTGACTTAAATCGTATTAAGCATTTATATCAACATTTAAATGATAAGCTGGGGAAACATACCACAATCACTTTATCTGAACTTGGTAGACAGCATGTCTCAAAGTCTTTTGGCTGTAATTAACGCTAAAGATGCGAACATAAAATATTGAAGCTCAATTTACATGCTAATCTTATACAGTTGATCTCCTTTTTGCACGGTTAACTGGGACAGTAAATTACACGTGTAAAAAAAACCGTGCAAAAAAAATTAAATTTGTATATAAAACTCACTATTGGGACCAATTTGAGAAAAAAAACCGTGCAAAAAATAGAAAACGTGTAAAAAAGAACTAATTTTACATGAAAATCTATCTATTCGTACAGAGAATTTACACTGTTGTTGTTGTTGTTATAGACTTTTCTGGTATTATATGTATGTACATATTACTGTTAGAAGGAACAAACAACAACTATTCTGGGAATAGTAAAAAAAATAATACATTTCAAAGTTCCGTCATTAATCGCTGTGTCTTCTTTTTTCTTGCTTCTTCATACAGCTTAATTTATTTGTTTACGTATTGAAATTGTTGCAACCTTTTCACTGGCTTTCGAATCTATAATTTGTATTTTTTAGTTTAAATCTAATTTAAAATTTATTCAATTCTATTAACAGAATTGGATTTGTGACGTATTGACGTATGGAATTTTGATTTTATTGCAAAAAAGTATACAATTAAAATAAAAAATCCGTGTAAAAAAAGTAAAACCGTGTAAAAATGGTAACTGGGAAGTGTTCAAAAACACCGTGTAAAAAAACCGTGCACAAAATAACCGTGTAAAAAGAAGATCAACTGTAATACATTTTTCCATACTTTTGTCGTTGTTAAATATTTGCCTTTTTCAGATGATCCCGTGTTTTGCAACAAATAGTTCAAATATACAATACAGTGCACTCGGGGTAACGTGAACTAATTGAAACCAAGGGAGTTCACGTTAGTGAAAATGTTCACGTTAGCGATTGTCGAATTTGAAGACGCAAAATAACTTCAAATTGCTAAATTCAGGATTTAAATGTAAAAGTATTTTATTATTGCCATTAGTATGTTCATGGGTATGAACATACATATTAAATTGCGAATAAAATTTCACATTAGATTTATTCATTATCTTTTTCTGCTGCTTTTTCCTTTCTAATAGCTGAAATACTGCTTTCTCCCTTAAGCGTCTAAGCTATACTCTCATGTCGCTTTGATCAAGCATTGCATCTCCAGCCCATTGCAATGCCTTGTTAAAGATTTCAGCTGCCTCACTTGCGGCAATTTTCTTTATGGGGTCTTCGGCAATACAATCATCATCGTCACTTTCTTCAATTTCATGGATTTCGGTGATTTCATGGTTTTCGATGGTATCATCAACACATCATCAAATTCGGCAAACTGGCAGAGTATATTGACTGCACTAAAAAGCTTCTCCGTACCTCAATATCTTTACAACATAATTGTAAGCTATTTCGAGGAAAGAACTCTGAGATATGATACAAACAAAGGCAGACAAAAATACAAAGTCACTGGTGGAGTACCACAGGGGTCCGTACTTGGGCCTCTACTCTGGAACATAATGTACGACGGAGTACTACGACTCAAAGTACCCAAAAATGTTCACATCATCGGTTTTGCAGATGATATTGCTGTTGTTGTTATAGCAAAACACATTCACGATATTGTTATGATAACCAACAGGACAATAGCGTTAATAGGCGATTGGCTCGAAACTCACGGACTGACCCTAGCAGAGAACAAGACCGAAGCGGTACTTATTACCGGCAGAAAAGTCCGCGAAGTTGCCACGTTCAGCACAAAGGGGGTGAACATTACTACACAACCGGCAATCAAATACTTGGGTATTATTCTTGATGCAAGGATGTCCTTTAAGGAACACGTAATGCTCAATACTCGTGGGCCAAAGCAAAATAGAAGACGACTACTAGCTGGGGTACTTAAGTCCGTCGCTCTGTTCGGCGCCCAAATTTGGGGGAAAGCCCTCGAAATAAAATCATATCGTCGGGGCCTTTTCTCCACATATGCCACTTGTGCACTGAGAGTATGCTCCGCATTTCGTACAGTATCGGAAGACGCTGCTTTAGTTATTGCGGGCTTACACCCCTTAGACCTCTTAGCCAAGGAGTTTCAGTATGTGATGAATGATAGTTTACCACACACGACACTAAAAAGAAGTGCCAGGGCAGAAACGACCAATCGCTGGCAAAAACGATGGGAAGACAGCGGAAACGGGCGTTGGACATTTCGTTTGATCCCAAACATTGAACCTTGGTTATATAGAACGCATGGTGAAGTGGATTTCCACCTAACTCAAATCCTCACAGGACATGGATGCTTCAAAGCATATTTGAAACGATTCGGGCACGAAACTAACGATATATGTGATTATTGCGGAGGCGCAACCGTGGAAAATGTAGAACACACATTCTTCCATTGCCCGAAATATAACCATGAGAGGCAACATCTCAAATATTCGCTTGGTATAGACCCTACTCCTGATAACCTAGTAAACCAAATGGTCGAATCGGTAGAGAAATGGGAAGCAGTTTGCGAAGCTGCAGCCAGAATCATGAAATCACAACGAGCCAGCGAACAGCGGCGGAGAAGTGAGCTGTTAAATAGAACGAACAACTACGACTTGAACACACTAACACTGACGTGACGGGAAGGGTTGGCGACGAACAATGTACGAGGCGGGGTATTAGACCAACAGAGGTGGGGCCAAGTAAATGCAACTTGTGACTGAATGCATTTTGACCACCACGTACGTATGAGTGTAACTCAACCATCCTCCCGACGTAATACTTGACGGTGGTACCGGGGGGAACGGTACAAGACGGTAGGAGGTTTAGTTCGGATTAAAGTTCCACACTGACTTGGGGTTCAGGCTTTCGATGCTTCCTCCTCGTAAAAAAAAAAAAAAAAAAAAAAAAATGAGGCATGCATGCATCTATATGCAACACGCATGCACTCAACCGATATTATTAATAAACAAACATATTTATATGCACAAGATAACCTATTGGCTATAAAAATACATATGAAACAATTGCTTGTGTGCATTTGAAATAACTCCTTATCGTGCAACATATAAAATATACATATAGACATACACACATACACATATCATTAGTTCTTAAGATGTATTCAAAAATTGTATTTATGCAGTGACAAAATAAAAATACATTTAGAATGAACTAGTTCTCAGTCAAGCTTGGTGTTTTAAATATTTTCCCCGACCCACGGTAAGAGATATTTTAAATTCAGCTTGTCTTAAACATTTTGGTCCTTCGATCCTCTTTTTGAAAAAGAATCGAGCAAGTGCAAGTACTAGAAGCCTCTTAAAAGGAAAAGAGCGTAACTTAGCCAAATAAAAATAAATGTGAGCCGGAATAGCAAAGGCTATCCGCATTTATAAAATTTACTTTTCGTAAAAAAAAGCGACCTTGTGGCGAGGAAGTAGGCGTGGTTGTGAAGAAATTTGCCCTATATTCACAACATATCATTGGGATGTAAGGAAACAAACCAAGTTTCATTGAAATCGGTCGAGTAGTTCCTGAGATATGGTTTTTGACCCATAAGTGGGTCACGCCCATTTTCCATTTTGTAAAAAATCTGAGTGCAGCTTTCATCTGCCATTTCTTACGTGAAATTTAGTGTTTCTGACGTTTTTCGTTAATGAGTTAACCCACTTTTAGTAATTTTCAACCTAACTTTTGTATGGGAGGTGGGCGTGGTAATGCTCCGATTTCTTTCATTTTTGGACTGCATTAGGAAGTGGCTAAAAAAAACGTCTGCAGAAAGTTTGGTTTATATAGCTCTATTGGTTTGCGAGATATGTATAAAAAACTTAGTAGGGGGCGGGGCCACGCCCACATCCCCACAAAAATTACATCCAAATATGCCCCTTCATAGTGCGATCCTTCATACCAAATTTTATTTCCAAAGCTTCATTTACGGCTTAGTTATGGCACTTTATGTGTTTTCGGTTTTCGCCATTTTGTGGGCGTGGCAGTGGTCCGATTTTGCAACCTTCCTATGGTGCCAAGAAATAAGTGTGCCAAGTTTCATCAAGATATCTTAATTTTTACTCAAGTTACAGCTTGCACATATGGACGGACGGACGGACGGACAAACAGACATTCGGATTTGAACTCCACTCTTCACCCTGATCACTTTGGTATATATAACCCTATATCTAACTCGTTTAGTTTTGGGTGTTCCAAACAACCGTTATGTGAACAAAACTATAATACTCTCTTTAGCAACATTTGTTGCGAGAGTATAAAAAGGATCGAATACTAGGTCAAGCCACGAAATTGGGATGGATATTGTCGGGAGTTTTACAACAACCGAGAAAAATCAATACAATTTTAGCAGCGGTTACTACAACATTGGAGAAGTTTTGGGAAGTAGAAGACACCACAACTCCAGCAGATACAGCAGATGATGATGAATGCCTAAAATTTTTTGAAAAAACAACAGTGAGATGAAAATAATCGATTTGTCGTTAATCTACCTTTTAAACAAGGAAAAGAATTGGGCGATTCTCGCAAACAAGATATGGCGAGGTTTCTTAATCTTGAGAAAAGGTTCGCTACAAATGACGAATTAAAACAACAATATTTGCAATTTATGAAAGAATATTCAGAAATGGGCCACATGGAAAAAGCAAGAGAAAATAGATGCGGAGAATACTATTTGCCACATCAAGCAATAATTCGAGAAGACAGTAGAACGACTAAACTACGAGTAGTTTTCGATTCGTCTGCAAAAACTACAAATGGAAGTAGTTTAAATGACATCCTCTTCATAGGTCCGAGACTTCAAAAAGATATATTTGACATAATAATCAAATGGAGACTTTGGCAATATGTACTAACAAGTGATATTGAAAAGATGTTTCGACAAATTAAAATAACAGATAGTGATCAAGATTACCAACGTATATTGTGGAGAGAAACAAAAGGAGAGCCGATAGAAGAATACAAACTACAAACAGTTACATATGGGACAGCATCAGCTCCTTTCTTGGCAACGAGAACTTTACATGAAATTGCCAAATTATGCGAGTCCCACAACTATTTTCTTTCAAACATCATTAAAAATGACTTCTACATGGACGATTTAATGACAGGAGCAGATTCAATAGATGAATGTAAGGTCATTCAGTATGAAATATCGAAACAACCACAAAAATATGGATTCCACTTAAGGAAGTGGATGTCAAACAACAGTGAAATCATAGCAACAATTCCAGTAAATAAAGCAAATGAAGTAATAAAAATAGCAGAAGACGAAACAATAAAGACATTGGGTATTCAATGGGATCCTACCAAAGACATGTTTGGATTTAATACGAATCTTTCAACGCAAAAGCTAGTTACAAAATGACAAGCTTTGTCTGATTTAGCTCGAATTTTCGACCCAATGGGATGGCTTTCACCAATAACCGTTATAACAAAGTTATTTATACAGAAACTTTGGCTGATGAAACTCAACTGGGACGAGTTACTTGTCGAGAATTTAACAAAAGAATGGCAAGAGTTTATGCAGCATATACCAGAGATAAAACGAATAGAAATTCCTAGCTGGTTTGAAACTAAAAACAACTTTAAATTTGAACTACATGGATTCGCAGATGCTTCAGAGAAAGTTTATGCAGCAGTTGTATATGCTAAAGTTGGATCAGTTATACCAATTGTTGCTGGTAAAACTAAAGTGAATCCAATTAAAAATAAGAAAACGTTACCAAAACTGGAACTATGCGCAGCTCACCTACTTGCTAAATTGCTGCAAAGGATAAAAACAGTCATCAACAGAGAAATGAAAATATTTGCTTGGAGCGATTCAACTATAACGTTAGCATGGATAAATAATTGCCAAAGTAAAGACAGATTTATTAGAACACGTGTAGAAGAAATCAAATTACTTGCTTCCAATGCGAAATGGCAACACGTTGGAACAAAGGACAATCCAGCTGATGTAGCATCCAGAGGGGTACTGGCGAATAAACTAATAGAACACGATCTATGGTGGAAGGGTCCCAAATGGTTGCAAGAAGAGGAACATCATTGGCCAATGAAGATTATTCAAATCGATGCAACCTATGTGACAACCTCAAAAGAAATACATTTCTTGGATAAGGTAATACTAAAATATTCTAGTTTAAGCAAATTTATAAGGGCAGTAGCTTATATTTTGCGATTTATAAAAAGAATAAGAGGGAAAAAATGCCCTGAATACTTAGTAAAATCAGAAATGAAAGAAGCTGAAGAGATGTTAATAAGATATCAGCAAAAATTACAATTTAGAGAGGAAATTCAGAGTTTAGAAATCAACAAAGAAATTAATCATAAAAGTAGCATTGCAAGCTTAAATCCAATTTTAGATAATAAGGGAATCCTTCGTGTAGGAGGTAGATTGGGTAATGCAAATCTTCAATTTAATCAAAAGCACCCAATAATATTAAATAAGTCACATTTGTCATCATTAATAATTGAAAATATTCAAAAAATAACCTTACATGGAGGAAACAAGTTGATGGAATCAATGATTAGAAGGAATTACTGGATTGTTGGATTGAAGAAATCCATAAAAAAGACAATTCGAACTTGTAGTCGATGCGTACGTTACCGCAAAGAAGTAGAGAAACAATTAATGGGACATCTTCGAAAATTCCGAGTATCTATGTCAATTCCATTTACACACGTTGGTATAGACTATGCAGGACCGATTCATATGAAATGTTCAAGAGGAAGAGGACAAAAAACATTTAAAGGATATATAGCTGTATTTGTTTGTATGGCAACAAAAGCTATTCATTTAGAAGCAGTGAGTGATTTAACAACCGAACCATTCCTAGCTGCTTTGAAAAGACTTTTTGCTAGAAGAGGTAAAAGTCAACATTTATACTCGGACAATGGAACTAATTTTGTCGGAGCTTGTAGAAGATTAGACAGAGATTTTAAAATGGCAATCAAAAATAATTCCACCGTAGCTCCCATATTAGAAACAGATAAAATTCAATGGCATTTCGGGCCCCCGGCAGCTCCTCACTTCGAAGGAATTTGGTTGAAGTGAAGTCGGTGAAATATCATTTAAAAAGAGTGATAGGCCAAAGTAAGTTGAAATTTGAAGAAATGATTACTTTGCTATCACAGTTTGAAGCAGTACTGAATTCACGACCTCTATGTTCGATAGATAGTGAAAGCGATATAGACGTATTAACGCCTGGCCATTTTTTAATAGGATGTCCAATAATAGATTGTCCTGAAGCAATTAATGATAACCAAATAGGTTCATTAGATAGATGGAAATTAATACAAAAACTTAAAAAAGACTTTTGGAAACGATGGGAAAGCGAATATGTTGTAATGTTGCAACAACGCATGAAGTGGAAAACCAAACAAGCTAATCTGGTACAAGGACAAATAGTTATTATTAAAGATGAAGAAACTCATCCAGCCAAATGGCCATTAGGAAAAGTTATTGAAACTCATCCAGGAAAGGATGGAAATGTAAGAGTTGTAACTCTAAAATTACAAAATGGCATACCTAAACGGCCTGTTCACAAATTATGCCCACTGGAGGTAACAAACAGCAGTAGAACAGAGGAAGCAAATCATGTTACAAGTTTGCTAACTTAGAGAATAAAAAAAAAAATACTACAAAATAAAACTTTTTGATTCAACATTTATCGTACATCATAAAAACAACAAATAAAACTCCTCAAAACAGAAAATATAAAATTAAAAGGTATAAATTTTCATCACATAAGTGGTCACATTTCGCTAACATTAGTTTTGATAATAACATTAATAATTACTATTTTATATATAAGATCCAAATGTGTAACAACGACTGTGACTGTTCCATTTGAACTTCCAGTTAGACATAATTAAAAAATATTAATAATAAAACATAATATACAAGTAAAGTTAAGATACAACTTTGGCCCCTGGCAGAATGTTCATAAATATATGAACATGAAAATCTTACTACATTAAGTTTGAATTATATGTAGAACAATATATTTTTACACAAATACATTAATACAAAAAAATATACATGTAAGCAATAAATTAAATAAAAAGTGTATACAGTCCACTAAAGGTCAAGTGCAATAGTTGCAACAAAATTGTAATATGAGACTTGCTCATAAAAATCTAAAAATCATTGCATATAAAAGAAACGCATACATGCAACACACATACACTTATATGAGGCATGCATGCATCTATATGCAACACGCATGCACTCAACCGATATTATTAATAAACAAACATATTTATATGCACAAGATAACCTATTGGATATAAAAATACATATGAAACAATTGCTTGTGTGCATTTGAAATAACTCCTTATCGTGCAACATATAAAATATACATATAGACATACACACATACACATATAATTAGTTCTTAAGATGTATTCAAAAATTGTATTTAAGCAGTGACAAAATGAAAATAAATTTAGAATGAAATAGTTCTCAGTCAAGCTTGGTGTTTTAAATATTTTCCCCGACCCACGGTAAGAGATATTTTAAATTCAGCTTGTCTTATACAATATGTACATAAGATTAAAAGATTTAACTTTAAAAATTTTTGTTGAGTTGCGCTTAATACAGATCTACAAAAATATATATAAATAATTTCAAATTTACAGGCAATAAAGTTTACGTCTTAATGCGTAAGAGTTCTTTTACTATATTGAATAATTTACTATAATATAATTTAATGTAAACTTCAGTCTCAAAAGCGTATTAAACGATTGTATGAATTTGTTTTATTGAATCACTATGTACTCTACTTATTTTGAACCCAATTGTTAATTCAAAGCATCTCGAATCCGCCTGAGGACACAAAAAATTTCACATACGATAGATACTATAAGCTACCAAAAAATAATGCTATGATATTTACCGTTAGCTTTTGTTGCGCTTGCAGAATGAAGACTTTTTGAAGATTTACACATGACAAAAGTAGGTATACCGTGGCAATATTTTCCATTTAAATAGGAAAATAGTTTAGTTTGGGTTTGCTGTAGTTACAATGTTCTATCAAATCTGGTATTAATCGAAGGCAAATGATGGTAGAATCCTACGGAGTGATGCTGAGTACAAATTAAGAGCCCTCAGCACAAAAAATGATAATTAGCTCAAACATACAAGTTGGGTTAGGAAGAATGTTTCGATAAAAAATCGACAGAGCTCTTACTATGGCCTGCTCAAACCTCTGACTTAAATCGTATTAAGCATTTATATCAACATTTAAATGATAAGCTGGGGAAACATACCACAATCACTTTATCTGAACTTGGTAGACAGCATGTCTCAAAGTCTTTTGGCTGTAATTAACGCTAAAGATGCGAACATAAAATATTGAAGCTCAATTTACATGCTAATCTTATACAGTTGATCTCCTTTTTGCACGGTTAACTGGGACAGTAAATTACACGTGTAAAAAAAACCGTGCAAAAAAAATTAAATTTGTATATAAAACTCACTATTGGGACCAATTTGAGAAAAAAAACCGTGCAAAAAATAGAAAACGTGTAAAAAAGAACTAATTTTACATGAAAATCTATCTATTCGTACAGAGAATTTACACTGTTGTTGTTGTTGTTATAGACTTTTCTGGTATTATATGTATGTACATATTACTGTTAGAAGGAACAAACAACAACTATTCTGGGAATAGTAAAAAAAATAATACATTTCAAAGTTCCGTCATTAATCGCTGTGTCTTCTTTTTTCTTGCTTCTTCATACAGCTTAATTTATTTGTTTACGTATTGAAATTGTTGCAACCTTTTCACTGGCTTTCGAATCTATAATTTGTATTTTTTAGTTTAAATCTAATTTAAAATTTATTCAATTCTATTAACAGAATTGGATTTGTGACGTATTGACGTATGGAATTTTGATTTTATTGCAAAAAAGTATACAATTAAAATAAAAAATCCGTGTAAAAAAAGTAAAACCGTGTAAAAATGGTAACTGGGAAGTGTTCAAAAACACCGTGTAAAAAAACCGTGCACAAAATAACCGTGTAAAAAGAAGATCAACTGTAATACATTTTTCCATACTTTTGTCGTTGTTAAATATTTGCCTTTTTCAGATGATCCCGTGTTTTGCAACAAATAGTTCAAATATACAATACAGTGCACTCGGGGTAACGTGAACTAATTGAAACCAAGGGAGTTCACGTTAGTGAAAATGTTCACGTTAGCGATTGTCGAATTTGAAGACGCAAAATAACTTCAAATTGCTAAATTCAGGATTTAAATGTAAAAGTATTTTATTATTGCCATTAGTATGTTCATGGGTATGAACATACATATTAAATTGCGAATAAAATTTCACATTAGATTTATTCATTATCTTTTTCTGCTGCTTTTTCCTTTCTAATAGCTGAAATACTGCTTTCTCCCTTAAGCGTCTAAGTACTCTCATGTCGCTTTGATCAAGCATTGCATCTCCAGCCCATTGCAATGCCTTGTTAAAGATTTCAGCTGCCTCACTTGCGGCAATTTTCTTTATGGGGTCTTCGGCAATACAATCATCATCGTCACTTTCTTCAATTTCATGGATTTCGGTGATTTCATGGTTTTCGATGGTATCATCAACACAAGGGTCATCGTTCCACTCTCGAACCATTGGCAATGTAAACTCAACTTAAAATAGAAAAAAGTAATAATGATATCAAAGTGTGCCGTAAAACTTCTACCTGAGGACTCAAGTCCTGAAGGAGATCAACTGACTTTCGCATTAAAGAGTTTATTTCTGCACTCCATTTGTCTTTCAGGATACTTAATGGAATGTTATATTCAGGGTCCTCCTCGTTTCCCATTAAACTTAAAATGTTTTTCCAACAATTGGCAAGAGTTTCTGTGCTGAACCGATCCCACGCGACATATAAAAGGGTAACAGCATCTTTCAACATTACATTTTTCATTGATTTAAGCAAATCTAAGTTTTTTGCTGCTATTGAAGCCAACAAACTGTTTCTGTTATATAACTTCGTTATTTTAATCGCATTTTGATCCATAGGTTGGATAAGAGGGGTGACATTTGGCGGCAATTATATTTCCATCTTCAGTTTTTAATTCTGCTTCACTTGGATGAGAGGGAGTGTTGTCAATAAGTAATAGTGACTTTATTGGTAAGTTCTTCCGCTTTAGAAACAATCTTACCTAGCCAAAAGCAAGAATTTATAATAATTATTAATTAAGCGAACAAATTGTTTACCTGTGGCACAAAAGATTGATGGAACCAATGTTTAAAAATGGCAGACGTCATCCAGGCTGATTTCGAGTTCTTATAATCCGTAGGGCAACTAAAGTGTTTAAAGCTGCGTGGATTTTGCATTACCAATTACTAAAAGTTTAAGTTTATGTGCACCCGATGCATTTGCGCAACAGAGAAATGTTATACGCTGCTTCTCCGTCTTTGTTCCTGGAGCAGTTTTCTCATGCGATGAGACATAGGTCTTATCTGGCAAAAGCTTCCAGAATAAACCAGATTCGTCAGCATTATACAATTGGTCATTACATAACTCCATTTCCCCAATTTTTTGTTTCAGTTTCAGTTTAAATGGATCAACCAATTGAGGCTGCGATGAGAGTTTTTCTCCAGATACTTTAAGCAACCTAACTCCGTATCTTTTCTTAAAACTCTAGAGCCATCCGTCACTAACATTGAATCCGGTCGCGTTTTCTTTAAGTAGGGAATGCAATTCCTTAGCCTTTTTTTAGCATTAATCCACTTACAGGACAATTCCTTTCGCGCATCCGGATGAACCAAAGGTATAAACTTTTTTCCATAGCTGGAAGCTCTGACAATTTTAAAGTCAGGATTCCCCGAACTTAAAAAATAAAATTTAATGTATTCAGTGTTGTCCGTATGTTAATAAAAAGTGTAGTGAAGCTTTCTAAGTAAGTTTGTTCACGTTACAGAGTAGTCAATGTAAAAAAAAGCGTGTTCACGTTAGCCGGTGTTCATGTTAGACGGTGTTCACGTTACCGCGAGTGCACTGTATATGATATTAATTTTATTTTTTAAAGCAATATACTCATAAGCGAAATAAAACAAGTAAGGAAGGGATAAGTTCGGGTGTAACCGATTATTTTATATTCTCGCAATTTTTTATTAAATTTATTAATATAACTCACAATTTGATCTAGGTATTCGTCATATATGTGGTACAAAGTCCATTGAAATTTGGAAACCCTAATATATGGTATATGGGAGCTAGGTAAAGTTATTACCCGATTTCACTCATTTTTGGCACGGAGTCATATTATTAGAAGAAAAATTCTCCCTCTGAATTTCGTCAAAATATCTAAAAGACATAAAAACTTATGGTCCCATTGTGACGATTTTTAGAAGGGTGATTCCACACAATGAATGCAGTATTTGTGCAAAGTTCTGTTCCGAAATCTTTACTAGTGCTTACTTTATATATAGTAGAATAAATGATTCGGATTCGGATTGACGGATCACACATATCATTGGAATGCCAGGAAAATATTACGATTCGAATTTAATTGAAATTTGTCGAGTAGTTTTGGAGATATGGTTTTTGACCCATAAGTAGGGATGCAAACGATGTATCGATGTTTTTGAAACATCGATGTTTTCGTCAAAAAGCATCGATGTCTTGAATCTAAAAATATCGATGCATCGATGTCATATTCAATGTCGATGTTTTATATAAAAATTTGACTTCACACCTTTTCGGGTATTAACTCGAAACCCTCTATTTGGATACGCTTTATTACATTGGAATTCGATTTTTGTAAAATATGGAGAATTCGTTAAGGGAATGTGCGCTTGGACAATACTGCTGTTACTTTTATGAGGCTACTTTAGATCAGAGATTCAAATTACTGCATTTTAAAGATGCTATGGCTAAAAGAAATACTTCTTTTGTTTCATAAAAATTTCAAAGATTCGCGCTGATACAACAGAATCTTCGGATGAGTGTGAAACAGAATACTCGTTTGATATTTGGAACCAAAAAAAAACATTAGGTCCACCAAAAGGTGAAATGTAAGCTGACAAATTTATCTATAATTACAGGGACGGAAGGTTGAAGAGAAAGTGTATCTCGGTTGTTACCCCTACCAATCAGAAGCCAATAGAGTTTGGGTTGACATGAATAGTGTGTTTCCGGAGTTGTATAAATAGACTTATTAATATTTACACATTGTGGCCACTTCAGTGCCGAATAAACGACCGTTTTCTAAACCCAGGGCAACTATCACGCAGAAGTAAAATCGAAAAGAAATGACAGTGAAAAAACTTTCCATGTCATTGTTTTGAAATTCTGTTATTTATTGAGAACTTTAACTTTAACAGACATACAGAGGTAGTCAAAATTATTTACACATCGGACGTTTTTTTACATGTTTCACACAAAAAGCTTTCGCTTGTTGTTGTTGTTGTCGCAGGGTAACAAAATGCTATGTTGTTGTAAACCTTAATCTGTTCCTGAGCGAATGAAGTCAGTTTGGTTAGAATATAAAATAGAAATAGGGAATTGAACTGAAGACTCGCAGTAGCCAAAAGTATTTACACACATTTTTTTTGCGTCAAAAGAATTTACACGCGGCGATTTAGCCTTTATCCTTGGATTTGGTTTAAGCAAGAGTAGTAATTCGATTCTATTGCATTCATAACAACCTAACTCAGCCTTAAAATATAAAAATTGATAAATAAAATGTCGAAAACAAAGGAATTATCGATTATAACTAGATTGGAGACTGTTACTAACTTTAAGACTCGAGTTTCGGCTTCGGAGTTAGTTAAAGTTTATAGAATTTGATGGAATACTTTTTATAATGTTATTAAAAAGAAGGACACGAAATATTGCAAGGGAAATTTAAAGATAATTGGGCGAAAACTTGTGATAACTCAAAGAGAGCACAGAAGATTAGTAGGAACTGCCATACAAAATCCCACAATTAGTCCTGTTAATATTGCACCAGCATCGAATCAGCATATTGCATGAGCAGTCAATGATGCTACACTGTTAAGGACATTTAAAAATAGTAACATAAATACACACGTTGTGCATAAAGTTGACCACTTCCGAAACCAAAAAAGCTTTATTTCCGAAATCAAAAAAGCGATATGCCTCTCATTTGCCTTAAAATGCATCCTAAAGCCTGTCGTGGGCAGATAAGTTGACCTCAGCACATCCCTGGCCAAAACTTTAGTCAAAATGTTTGGTAGTTCGTTAAATATCAGAGGACAATTGATATAATAACCAGGGTTGCCGATTTGGTAAAATTTTACCAAATGTGGTAAATTATTTTCCTCTTGGTAAAATGTGAAATTTTTATTCATTTTGGTAAATTTTCAAAATTTAAGTCCATTTCGATTGAATTGTATTATCTTCAATTTTTTTCAAGTATTTTTTAGAAACATTTTAAAAACGTACTATAAAATTCTTCCCTGGTTAGAAGTCTTAAGCACATTTGACATAAATGAAACCAGCACTGTTCCAGCGTTGCCATAAATAACAAAAAATTTATCAAATAACAACAGCCACAGTAAAAACACTAATGTGTTTCAGAAAGTAAGAATAAAAAGAAATGTTCTCAAATTTTACTTAGAGCTCTTAAATCAAATTAAGCAACGATTCGACTTTTCAAGAGAAGATGTTAAAAACTTAGTAATAATATCCGGTAAAGTTTTATCCAACTCTGAACTATCGATTGAACCATTTTAAAAAACTTCCCAGGTTTGGCAACTAGCGATCCTGAAATTATAGTTAGCCAGTGGAAATTATTAAGGCTTACCAACTTGGAATTGAACACGGAAATGAATATTCTAGATTTTTGGGAAAAAATTTCAGTTTTTAAAAATGGAATGGAAGAAGCATGCTTCCAAGATCTCACAAATTTTGTATACAATTTGATGACTTCACCCCACAGCTCAGCAGCTGCCGAATGGAAGTTTTCCGATTTGTCTTTAATTAAATCGAAAACAAGAAATAAATTGTTATATAAAACCATAAATAACATAATGCTAGCAAAAGAACTTGCTAATTCTCAAAATGAAGCAAATTATGTGTGGGCAGCTAAACATTACTTTAAATGAAATTTGATATTTGATTGATTAATTTTGTCAAATGTAAAAATACATATGAATATGTATTTATTTTGATCAACCAACTTTGATCTTAAAACTAAGTTTATTTCAATGTTTTTGGTTTTTTCTGGCTTGTTGTTATAAAAAATAAAAGAAACACATTAACTTATTTTTTTAAGCGTTTTTTATCTACAAGAGAAATAATTAAAAAAATTAAAAGTATTTCAAAAAAACTTCAGTTCTTGTTTCTCTTAAAATTAATATAAAAAAAAAAGATATAACAAATATCACTTCGTGTTTCTCTTAACATTGATGACAAAAATTGGTCATAAAATAACTGCTTGTTTCTTTGAATGAAATAAATTTAGTTATTGTTAACAAACGTTAAATGAGCTTGAAGGCCATTAGAATTTTTGGAAAAATCGAAAAATTATCAACAATCAAAGAGGTCTAAGTTATAGCTATTGAGGAGATGTGGTGATCTCTTTGATTGTTGATGAATTTTTAAACTTTCTTAAAATTCGTAAGGCCTTCAAGCTCATTTAACGATTGTTAACAATAACTAAATTTATTTCATTCAAAGAAACAAGCAGTTATTTTATGACCAATTTTTTGTCATCAATGTTAAGAGAAACACGAAGTGATATTTGTTATATCTTTTTTTTATATTAATTTTAAGAGAAACAAGAACTGAAGTTTTTTTGAAATACTTTTAATTTTTTTAATTATTTCTCTTGTAGATAAAAAACGCTTAAAAAAATAAGTTAATGTGTTTCTTTTATTTTTTATAAATAAAATTTGTAAAAAAAAAGTTTGGTAATTTTTTTTAATTTGGTAAATTTTTTCAAGGGATTTGGTAAAATAAAAATGTGATTCGCGGCAACACTGATAATAACCGAAAACGCCGAAATTACCGACATTTGGTATAAATTAACTGTTAACTTAGCGCACAATTGTGTTGCAATTGCAGGCTGGTATTGATGCCAATGGCAATGCAACCGATTATGAATTTATCGCTTTAGAATAGGACATTAAAATTTTAAAGTTATCATTAAATAAGAACAGGATAATAGAGTTTATATTGTGTGTAAATACTTTTGACTACTGCGAGTCTTCAGTTCATTTCCTTATTTCTCAGCCATATTTCTAGCTATTCTTGCCAAATCGACTTCATTCGCTCGGGAATAGATCAAGGTTTACAACAACATAGCATTTTGTTACCCTGCGACAACAACAACAACAAACGAATGCTTTTTGTGTGAAACTTGTAAAAAACGTCCGATGTGTAAATAATTTTGACTACCTCTGTATAATGCTAAGTGAAAAAAAAATGTATAAACTTAAGGCGTACTACATTTCATTTATTTATGCTTTTCATACATTTTCATATTTATTAATTTTAACAATATCTAAAATTTACCTGCTTTTTTAATCACAATTAACTAATTAATAAATTTTGGGTAGATTTAACTGCTTTCGTAACACAGTATCCAAAATTATCGAACTCGCAACTAAAATTTCTCCTTTTCGAACTGTGAATACTACTTTTCGAACTGCTGTTGCTACTGAACAGTGATTGTTACTTTTCGAACTGTGATTGCTACTGAACTGTGATTGCTACTTTTCGAACTGCTGTTGCTACAGAACTGTGATTGCTACTTTTCGAACTGCTATTGCTACTGGACTGTGCTGCTATTGCTACAGTGATCGAATTAGAATTACTGAACTGTTATTGTTATAGTCATTGTATTAGAATCACTGAACTGCTATTGCCACAGTGATCGAATTAGAATTACTGAACTGCTATTGCTACAGTGATCGAATAAGAATTACTGAACTCCTATATCTACTGTGATCGAACTCAAATTACTGAACTGCCATTGCGATTGTAAATCACTACTATTTACAAAAATTGATCTCAGTTGTTATATGCGAATTATCAATCACAGTGAAAAAAATACCGGTAGTGAAATATTGCTCATCTCTATACACATAACCTCAACTTTGTTGCGAGAGTATACAATCAATCAAAGCAATAAATTCCACTGCTTAAAAGATATAATGATTGTGTTTACATTAAAATGATATACATAACTTTGTCGGACACTGTATGTTCAAACTATAAAATTTAATGTTAATCAAAATTATACTTTTACTTACCTTTGCAACTCTTTTAGGTATGAATTCAGGATACGGCTTTTCTCACAACCATTGGGCATTTTGTAAATCATATTAGCTAAAATATTTCAGAAACTTACAAGCTTCGGTGTTCTCATAACCTAAAAAACAAAAATTTTAAGATTTAATTCATAAAATATACCTCTACTTTCAAAATTATTATTAACAAGTAAGGAAGGGCTAAGTTCGGGTGTAACCGAACATTTTATATTCTCGTAATTAATTTATTTAACTCTATTAATATTATATAATACACAATTTGACCCACATATTCGTCATATATTTATATTGTATAAAGTCCATTGAAAGTTGGAAACCCTAATATTAGGTTAGAAGCACTGAGGTCCTCATGTTCGATATACGGGGCCTTGAAAACCTATGGTCCGATTTCGGCGATTTTTAGAATGGGGCTGCCACACTATAAACGTAGTATTTGTGCAAAGTTCTGTACTGATATCTTCACTAGTGCTATATAGTAAACGATTCAGATCGTCTTCAAAGTTCTGGTATATAGGAAGTAGAAGTGCCTTTAAATTTGGAACACCAACTATTTGGCGAGAACCACGAAATCATCTAGTAGACTGTTATTTTTGTAGTGTGAACATAAACGGTTTAAACACTAAAAATCGAGCTAAATGGCAGTACCCAAGTACTAGTTGTGTTCAACGTCCAGTGCAACGTTCACCTAATTCTTCAGAGGCTAAAAATATATCTGAACCATTAAGGCAAGACATTGAAGGACCAAGCTCATCACAAAATAATACTGATTTTGAAGGTATGTCTAATGAGCCAAAACGCTTTTCCCAAAATGAGTTGAATGATCTTGTAAAAGATTTAAATCTTTCTAAACAATTTTGAGAATTGTTAGCATCAAGACTAAAAGAACACAAGTAGTTCCAGAGATATGGTTTTTGACCCATAAGTGGGCGATGCCACGCCCATTTTTCATTTTGTAAAAAAATCTGAGTGAAGCTTCCTTCTGCTATTTCTTCTGTAAAATTTAGTGTATCTGACATTCTTCGTTAGTGAGTTAACCCACTTTTAGTAATTTTCAACTTAACTTTCGTATGGGAGTTGGGCGTGGTTATCGGTTTCTTTCATTTTTGGACTGTAGAAACGACTGCAGAAAGTTTTTTTAATATAGCTTTATTGGTTTCCGAGTTATATACAAAAAACCTATTTGAGGGCGGAGTCACGCCAACTTTTCAAAAACAATTACATCCAAATGTGCCCTCATATGTCTGAATAATGGTCCAAATTTTATTTTCATAACTTTATTTATGGCTTAGTTATGACACTGTATAGGTTTTCGATTTCCGCAATTTTGTGGGCGTGGCAGAGGACCGATTTTGCCCATTTTCAGGGTGCCAAGGAATATGTGTTCCAAGTTTCATTGAGATATCTTAATTTTTACTCAAGTTATCGCTTGCACGGACGGACGGACATCCGGATTTCAAATCCACTCGTCATCCTGATCATTTATATATATATAACCCCATATCTAGCTCTTTTATTTCTCGGTAACACAAACAACCGTTATGTGAACAAAACTATTATACTCTGTGCAACATGTTGCGAGAGTATAACAAGTAAGGAAGGACTAAGTTCGGGTGTAACCGAACATTTTATACTCTCGCAATTTATTTATTTAACTTTATTTTTATTATATAATACACAATTTGACCCACATATTCGTAATATATATCGTATAAAGTCCATTGAAAGTTAGAAACCCTAATATTAGGTTAGAAGCACCGAGGTCCTCATGTTCCATATATGGGGCCTTGAAAACCTATGGTCCGATTTTGCCGATTTTTAGAATGGGGCTGCCACACTATAAACGTAGTATTTGTGCAAAGTTCTTTACCAATATCTTCACTAGTGCTATATAGTAAACGATTCAGATCGTCTTCAAGGTGGGGTATATAGGAAGTAGGCGTAGTTGTGAAGAAATTTGACCTATTTTCACAACTTCATTGGGATGTAAGGAAACTATTACAAACCAAGTTTCATTAAAATCGGTCGAGTAGTTTCTGAGCCACACCCATTTAAAATTGTGTATACTAATTTGAGTGCAGCCCTTCTGTACAATCTATATAATGAAATTTCAGATTTCTATGTTTTTCCTTACTAAATTTAACAATTTTTCGTAGTTTTCAACATAACCTTTGTATGGGAGGTAGGCGTGGTTATTATCAGATTTTGGCCATTTTTGGACTGTATAAAGCAGTATCTAGAAACAACTCTAGAGAGTTTGGTTTATATAGGTATAGTGATATACGAGATATGTACAAAAAACTTAGTAGGGGGAGGCCACGCCCTCTTCTTCTTGACTGGCGCAGACACGCGGTTATAGCCGAGTCCACAACAGCGCGCCACGCATCTCTCCTTTTGGCAGTTTGGCGCCAATTGGTAATACCAAGAGAAGACACCTGGTCTTTCCATCGGAGTGGAGGCCTCCCTCTTCTTCGGCTTGCACCAGCGGTTACTGCATCAAACACTTTTAGAGCTGCGTCCATTCGAACAACAAGACCTAGCCAGCGTAGCCTCTGTCCTATTATTCGCTGGACTATGTTAATGTCGTCGTATAAATTGTACAGCTCATCGTTCCATCGTCTGCGGTATTCGCCGTTGCCAATGTTAAAGGGACCATAAATCTTCTGCAAAACCTTTCTCTCGAAAACTTCTAATGTCGCCTCTTCGTCCAAGCTTCTGCACCATAAAGTAGGACGGGAATGATTTTAGTTTCTGTTCGTCGAGAGAGGACTTTACTTTTCAATTGCCTACCCAGTCCATAGTAGCACCTGTTGGCAAGAGAGTGAGTGCGCGTTGGATTTCAAGGCTGACATTATTATCGTTGTTGATGCTGGTGCCTAGGTATACGAAATTATCTACAATTGTTTCCAATGATATCGACTATTATAGAGAATTGTACCTTTCCCGTATAGCTCTGCGGCTCGTATTATTTTATTCAGCACAGGAGGAAAGAAGTCACACGATAGTGAATCACCTTGTCTGAAACCTCGATTGGTATCGAACGGCTCGGAGAGGTCCTTCCCAATCCTGACGGAGCTTTTGGTGTTGCTCAACGTCAGCTTACACATCCGTATTAGTTTTGCGGGGATACCAAATTCAGACATCGCGGCAGAAGTGGTCAGTTGTTGATTTTCCAGATCTAAAGCCTCAGGGCGTAAGCTCTAATCAGTTTGTTAACGGTGGGCTTTAGTCTTTCACACAGTACGCTCGATAGAATGTTAAGCAGGCTTCTCCCACGGTAATTGGCGCAGATTGTGGGGTCTCCCTTTTTGTGGATTGGGCAGAGTACACTGAGATTCCAATAGTTGGGCATGCTTGCGCTATGCACTTAAGCGAGAATCACTGTATACAGTTTGTCAACTAATTATTTGCAAAAACCAACGAGTATTCTTCTAGGAATATTATGGCATATAAGGAAGGGCTAAGTTCGGGTGTAACCGAACATTTTATACTCTCGCAATTTATTTATTTAACTTTATTTATATTATATAATACACAATTTGCCCCACATATTCGTCATATATATTGTATAAAATCCATTGAAAGTTGGAAACCATAATATTATGTTAGAAGCACCGAGGTCCTCATGTTCGATATGTGGGCCTTGAAAATCTATGGTCCGATTTCGGCGATTTTTAGAATGGGGCTGCTACACTATAAACGTAGTATTTGTGCAAAGTTCTGCACCGATATCTTTACTAGTGCTTACTTTATATATTGTAATGTAAACGATTCAGATCGCCTTTAAAGTTTTGGTATATAGGAAGTAGGCGTGGTTGTAAAGCGATTTGGCCTATTTTCACTACATATCATTGGGATCTAAGGAAACTATTACAAACCAAGTTTCGTTGAAATCGGTCGAGTAGTTCCTGAGATATGGTTTTTGACCCATAAGTGGGCAATGCCACGCCCATTTTCCATTTTGTAAAAAATTCTGAGAGCAGCTTCCATCTGCCATTTCTTATGTGAAATTTAATGTTTCTGGCGTTTGTCGTTAGTGAGTTAACCCACTTTTAGTAGTTTTCAACATAACCTTTGTATGGGAGGTGGGCGTGGTTATAATTCGATTTCCTCCATTTTTGGACTGTATAAGGTAGTACCTAAAAGAAACGACTCTAGAAAGTTTCCTTGATATATCTTTAGTAGTTTCCGATATATGTACAAAAAACTTCGTAGTGGGCGGGGTCACGCCATTTTCGAACTTAACCTTTTTATGGTGCCAAGAAATACGTCGTCTCGTTGCGAGAGTATAATAAGAATTGTCATGCAAATGAGTTCACGAGAAGTTTAACCAATTGGTATATTTTCATTATTTCAAAAAAAAAAAATAAAATATAGGTGTCTAAAATTTTTGGAACAATAACATTAACCGTGAGGAAGTGAGAAAAGAGTCAGTACTCGTCCCAAATAGCGTGGAAAAAGCCACCGCTTTCTACCATTAAAATTAAAACAATGTATCAAATTCGCTAAAAATGATTACACTAGTTTACAGTATTGAACTTTTTGTCTGTTGCCGCGAATTCTGCGATTGATATTGTTTACTTATTACTTGTTTTTTTCAAATCTACCCTCAAAACTTTTTGAGCAGCTCGATTACTTTATTTTTGATTTTTATCATTTAAGCATATATATTAATCGAAAACAGGCGCATTTTACTGTGTTAAGATTAGTTTCTCAAGTTTTTGCGTCATGAGTAGTTCAAGAAAACGCTGTTTAAATAAACCAGATCATTTTTGCTACATATGCGGAGAATATGTTTTTAAAAATTATAGAAAAGTCATATCAGAGTTGTTGAAAAATACCTATTTTGAGTATTTTGGGATGCTCTAGGATATTGTAAAAGAAGTGTCTTTAAATTTGGAACATCAACTATTTGGCAAGAACCACGAAATCATATCGTAGACTGTTATTTTTGTAGTGTGAACATAAACGGTTTAAACACTAAAAATCGAGCTAAATGGCAGTACCCAAGTACTAGTTGTGTTCAATGTCCAGTGCAACGTTCACCTAATTCTTCAGAGCCTAAAAATATATCTGAACCATTAGAGCAAGACATTGAACCAAGCTTATCACAAAATGATGCTGATTTTGAAGGTATGTCTAATGAGCCAAAACTTTTTTCCCAAAATGAGTTGAATGATCTTGTAAAAGATTTAAATCTTTCTAAACAATCTTCAGAATTGTTAGCATCAAGACTAAAAGTAAACAAGTAAAGGCTAAGTTCGGGTGTAACCGAACATTTTATACTCTCGCAATTTATTGAAGAAATTTTATTAAGCTAACACAAAAATTTACCCATAAATTCGGCGTAAAGTTTAATAGAATAACGAAAAACGTCATATATAGATATGAGGGCTGAGGTAATTCCTGAACCGATTTCTTTCAATTTCACCAGCAAGGTACACTATACCCAATACTATACGGTCACTTAATTTTGCTAAGATATATCACATATTAACTAATACATATACATATGTATGCGGAATAAATCCCAACGAATGTTTGAAAAACCTAAAAATCCGTTTTCGACAATTTTTTTACAAGTGATCCCACGGATCATATCCAGTATTTGTGTAAAGTTTTATTTCGCTATCTTCATTGGTTCCTAATGTATATATTATAAAGTAAAGGATTCAGATGGAATTCAAAATTGAGTTATAAGAAAAGTAGTCGTGGTTGTGAACCGATTTCGCTCATTTAACCGTGTTGTCAGGGTGTCAAGAAAATATTATATACCGGTTTTCGTTGAAATCTGTCGAGTAGTTCCTGAGATATGGTTTTTGACTCATAAGTGGGCGATGCTACGCCTATTTTTCATTTTGTAAAAAAATCTGAGTGAAGCTTCCTTCTGTTATTTCTATTTCTGTAAAATGTAGTGTATCTGACGTTTTTCGTTAGTGAGTTAACCCACTTTTAGTAATTTTCAACCTAACTTTCGTATAGGGCGTGGTTATTATCCTATTTCTTTCATTTTTGGACTGTATAAGGTAGTACCTAAAAGAAACGACTGCAAAAAAGTTTATTTATATAGGTTTATTGGCTTGCGAGTTATATACAAAAAACCTATTTGAGGGCGGAGTCACGCCCACTTTTCAAAAACGATTACATCCAAATGTGCCCCTCCCTAATGCGATCCTATGTTCCAAATTTTATTTTCATAACTTTATTTTTGGCTTAGTTATAACACTGTATAAGTTTTCGGTTTCCGCCATTTTGTGGGCGTGGCAGTGGACCGATTTTGCCCATTTTCGAAAGCAACCTCCTAGGGTGCCAAGGAATATGTGTTCCAAGTTTCATTGAGATATCTTAATTTTTACTCAAGTTATCGCTTGCACGGACAGAGGACAGACGGACGGACAGACATCCGGATTTCAAATCCACACTTTACGTTTTATTTAGATATCAAAAACTTGTTGATAAAAATGGGCTTGAAGCGATACGAACCAACCGACTGGCGTTTATTCATTGACAGCTCAAAACGTAGCCTGAAATGTGTTCTATTACTTAACGGAAATAAATACGCTGGTGTACCTATTGCCCACACTACAAAGTTAAAGGAAGCATATTGTAGCATTTCGATAGTCTTGAACAAAATAAAATACAATGACCATGAGTGGCAAATTTGTGTCTTTTTAAAAATTGTCAACATTCTTCTCGGTCAACAAAGTGGTTATACCAAGTTTCCATGTTTTATATGTTTTTGGGACATTAGAGCTAAACGAGAGCATTGGGTGAGAAAAAATGAAGCCTGGAAAGCACAATATAGTCCACAATTCATTAGTAGCTCGTAACAAAATTATCCTTCCACCATTACATATAAAACTGGGCATCATGAAACTGTTTGTAAAATCACTTGATAAAGATGGGAACTGCTTTTCTTACATTTGCCAAAAATTTCCGCAGCTCACTATGGAAAAAATTAAAGCCGGAATTTTTGATGGCCCCCAAATAAGTCATCTTACAAAAGATACTCTGAGTCAGAACTAAAGGCTTGTACAGCATTCGTATCTGTGATGCAGAATTTTCTCGGAAATAAAAAAAATCTGAAAATTATATTGAACTTGTAGAAGTCCTTCTGCTACCATTAAAAACAAGTAAGGAAGGGCTCAGTTCGGGTGTAACCGAACATTTTATACTCTCGCAATTTATTTATTTAACTTTATTTATATTATATAATACACAATTTGATCCACATATTCGTCATATATATTGTATAAAGTCCATTGAAAGTTGGAAATCATAATATTAGGTTAGAAGCACCGAGGTCCTCGTGTTCGATATATGGGGCCTTAAAAACCTATGGTCCGATTTCGGCGATTTTTAGAATGGGGCTGCCACACTATAAACATAGTATTTGTGCAAAGTTCTGCATCGATATCTTCACTAGTGCTTACTTAATATATTGTAAAGTTAACGATTCAGATCGTCTTCAAAGTTCTGGTATATAGGAAGTAGGCGTGGTTGTGAAGCGATTTGGCCTATTTTCACAACATATCATTGGGATGTAAGGAAACTATTACAAACCAAGTTTCATTGAAATCGGTCGAGTAGTTCCTGAGATATGGTTTTTGACTCATAAGTGGGCGACGCCACGCCCATTTTCCATTTTGTAAAAAATCTGAGTGCAGCTTTCATCTGCCATTTCTTATGTGAAATTTAGTGTTTCTGACGTTTTTCGTTAGTGAGTTAACCCACTTTTAGTAATTTTCAACCTAACTTTTGTATGGGAGGTGGACGTGGTTATGATCCGATTTCTTTTATTTTTGGACTGTATTAGGAAGTGGCTAAAAACAACGACTGCAGAAAGTTTGGTTTATATAGCTCTATTGGTTTGTGAGATATGTACAAAAAACTTAGTAGGGGCGGGGCCACGCCCACTTCCCCAAAAAAATTACATCCAAATATGACCCTCCATAGTGCGATCCTTTATACCAAATTTTATTTCCATAGCTTTATTTATGGCTTAGTTATGACACTTTATGTGTTTTCGATTTTCGCCATTTTGTGGGCGTGGCAGTAGCCCGATTTTGCTCATTTTCGAAAGCAACCTTCCCATGGTGCCAAGAAACAAGTGTGCCAAGTTTCATCAAGATATCTTAATTTTTACTCAAGTTACAGCTTGCACAGACGGAGGGACGGACAGACAGACATTTGGATTTGAACTCCACTCTTCACCCTGATCACTTTGGTATATATAACCCTATATCTAACTCGTTTAGTTTTGGGTGTTACAAACAACCGTTATGTGAACAAAACTATAATACTCTCTTTAGCAACTTTAGTTGCGAGAGTATAAATATGGGATGCAATATGAGTATAAAACTCCACTTCCTCCATAGTCACCTAGAGAGGTTTCCGGAAAATTTAGAAGATATGAGCGAAGAGCAGGGAGAGCGTATGCATCAAGACTTACGCGTCAATGAAGAGCGCTATCAGGGTTTCTGGGATACATATATGATGTCTGACTATTGTTAACTTAATGATTAATTATATTTATACTCTCGCAACAAAGTTGCTAGAGAGTATTATAGTTTTGTTCAGTGTTCAGTGTTAGTGTTATAATAGGGCAACGGAGGACTGAAGTCTGTTTCCGCCAAACTTTTCTGTCGCAAAAAATAACGCCATTTCAGTATTCCATTGGTCTGATGTGACTGGCTTTATTTTGAAAAAATGTTCCGTTCATTTCTCATGAATTCGTTCTGCGAATTGTGCTTGCATTTTGCAAAGTTGTTTCGTGAGTGGCAAACTCACCTGAGGGTCCGTAGAAAACTTTTTTTTATTATTTACTTTATTATTTACCACTTTTACGAACGATCGTATACACCAATCGGCGGCGGAAAAGATTGAAAAAAGGTATGGTAGTAGAACAGAGATGCTGTGTTAAGCGTACACACGTGTGTCTTTATCTTGACTCGTACGAGAATAATAACAAAGAAAAAATGGATCGTATTGGCCGTCCCTTTTGTTAAAATTGTTGGGCTATGGTTTGTGGTGTAGTATCCTCGGGTGTGGTGATGAGTGGTGAGCGTGGTAGTTGGGCCATGGCAGTGTTGTGCGTTTGGGATGATTTTGTCTGTCAGTGTGGGGTGTTGAAACGTTGTGTGGTTGTGTTATGCTGAGGGAGGTTGGTGCTCATTTAGACATCCCGGGCCCCCTAGGGAGGTAGTTAGCCTAGTAACCGTTGTAATTGTTGCAATGTGTCCACCACGCTACTAAGCCCAGTGGGGTGGCGAGACCGCGGCCTAGTTTGACGGCGTCGAGTGGGTGTATTACGTTATTGGCGTCGAATACGTGTCCGTGGTTCCAGTGGTGGATCAGCTCTTCCAGCGGTACCTTCTGTAGATGTCTTTTAAATAATCTTCTTTCCATCGAATACTGAATTCATGATGGAGAATTTTAATGCTTTCCCATCTGTTTAATTAGGAAAGCCACGCCACGTCTATCTCAGGTGTGACCAATATGGGCGCTCCTTTAAGAAAATGCCCTGGAGTGAGGGCTTAAAGTCTGATGAATCTTGCGAGAGGCCGTGAGTTGAGAACGGCTTCAATGCGAATAAGCAATGTCGTAAATTCTTCATAATTAAATTTGTATGTATCAGCTAGCTTCTTGAAATGAGATTTGAAGCTTTTTACAGCGGATTCCCATAGGCAACCCATATGTGGAGCGCTTGGAGGAATAAACTGCCAATTGATGCCTTGTTGAGCATATTTCTGTACAATGTCAGGTGAGACTTGTTTTATGAAGTCCACAAACTGTTTTTCTGTGGCTCTTTATTACATGTCACCAAGTGGCTGATCCGACTAGGTCCAGAATTTGAGACGTTCAATAAGAAATATATGTATGTTTATCACGCGTGTGGTGGTTTTTCTAACCAGGCCAGAACTATTTCAGAATCGGACCAGAGATATAATTTGTATTTGGCCATGTTTAAGTGGATCTGCACCATGGAACCTAATTTAGCTAATTTAGGATATCGTCCACATATGTTTGTGCGTTTAACACTTGTGTTGACAGAGGAAATTCTGAATTTGTGTCTTCTGCCAATTCGTGAAGTGTACGAATGGCTAAGTATAGTGCACAGTTTATGCTAAAGGTAACTGTTTAATTTAAAATTCGGAAAATAATTCTTGATCATCTTTATGTATGACTAATGGCCGATACCTTTTTTCGACGTCCCCATTGAGTACGTATTTGTATATACGCCAATTTATTATGAGGAGCATTAAATCTGGTTGGAGTGTGGGTCCCGTGAATAGAATATCATCGAGGTAATTCTCTGAGCTAGTGGCCCTTGAGGCATTGAAAACAACTCTAACCTTTGTAGTTTTATTGTCTGGCTTCACTACTGCATGATGTGGCAAGTAGAATGAGTGGTATTTGCCGTTAATGATTTTTTCGCATGGGCATACTTCCTCTATGTGATCAAAATGGATATATTCTTTTAAGACCCAATCATATTCTTGTTTGAGCTCACCTTTTCTAAGTTGGTTTTTTTCCATGCTAGTCGTACGCCGTACCGACCATTTTCTGATCTAGTAGTTGTAGCTTTGTAAAAGTCTTCACAATACAGATCTTCTGGTGTTGTAATTGAAATGGGAGAGAGTTCTTCTAACTCCCAAAATTTACTTAATTGTGTATTAAGGTATTCATTGGATATTTCTTCAACTTCAGTTGTCAAGGTGATAACTGTTTCGGTAACTGGTCCACTTAGTATCCAACCCTATAGTATTTTGTGCTAGAAAGGTGTTTGAAATTTTTGCCTAATAGAATATCAATTGAAGCTGGGGTGTTGCAGTTGGGATCTATTAGATTCAGATGTGAAACCTTATCCAAATGCTTGTTCTTTATTTGGTAGCTAGGAAGCATGTTTGTAAGTTGCGGTAAGACTATAGCTTCTGCTTGAATGCGCTAGTGGAATAAATAAAATAATGTCGCAGATTTTATTTGAGTTTTGGACTACTTTTCCGCCCATTCCCGAAATTTGGAAATTGGAATGTTTTGTTTGCAATTTTATCCGATTTTAAACTTTTGCTGATATAAAGAATCTTTGAGAGCCTTGGTCTATTAGTGCTCTTAGTTTGAATATATCACTTTTATGTTCAATGGTGATGACCGCAGTGGGTAAAAGAGTTTTGCTATTATTAAATCGACAAAGAGATGGTGTGTGTCGATCCTCTTTTCACTGGTCTTCTCCAAGGAAAGAAGTCACACGATAGTGAATCACCTTGTCTGAAACCTCGATTGGTATCGAACGGCTCGGAGAGGTCCTTCCCAATCCTGACGGAGCTTTTGGTCTTGCTCAACGTCAGCTTACACAGCGGTATTAGTTTTGCGGGGATACCAAATGCAGACATCGCGGCAGAAGTGGTCAGTTGTTGATTTTCCAGATCTAAAGCCTCAGTGCGTAAGCTCTAATCAGTTTGTTAACGGTGGGCTTTCGTCTTTCACACAGTACGCTCGATAGAATGTTAAGCAGGCTTCTCCCACGGTAATTGGCGCAGATTGTGGGGTCTCCCTTTTTGTGGATTGGGCAGAGTACACTGAGATTCCAATAGTTGGGGATGCTTGAGTTATGCACTTAAACGAGAATCACTGTATACAGTTTGTCAACTAATTATTTGCAAAATGCGAACTGATACAAAAATTCAACTTTGACATTAAATTTCTATAACATAGGTTTAGTTTTTTATGATTTGCTTTTACAGTATTATTCTAAGATATATCTAGTGACATTCTTTAATAAAAAAAAAACCAACGAGTATTCTTCTAGGAATATTATGGCATATAGTTATGTTTCGAATTGCACAGTTGTAATTGGAAATAAGAATTGTCATGCAAATGAGTTCACGAGAAGTTTAACCAAGTGGTATATTTTCATTATTTCAAAGAAAAATAAAATATAGGTGTCTAAAATTTTTGGAACAATAACATTAACCGTGAGGAAGTGAGAAAAGAGTCAATACTCGTCCCAAATAGCGTGGAAAAAGCCACCGCTTTCTAGCATTAAAATTAAAAAAATGTATCAAATTCGCTATAAATGATTACACTAGTTTACAGTATTGAACTTTTTGTCTGTTGCCGCGAATTCTGCGATTGATATTGTTTACTTATTACTTGTTTTTTTTTCAAATCTACTCTCAAAAATTTTTGAGCAGCTCGATTATTTTGTTTTTGATTTTTATCATTTAAGCATATATATTAATCGAAAACAGGCGTATTTTACTGTGTTAAGATTAGTTTCTCAAGTTTTTGCGTCATGAGTAGTTCAAGAAAACGCTGTTTAAATAAACCAGATCATTTTTGCTACATATGCGGAGAATATGTGTTTAAAAATTGTAGAAAAGTCATATCAGAGTTGTTGAAAAATACCTATTTTGAGTATTTTGGGATGCTCTAGGATATTGTAAAAGAAGTGTCTTTAAATTTGGAACACCAACTATTTGGCAAGAACCAGAGAACTGCAAAACTCACTTTTTCCTTGAATCAGCTCATACGCAAAAGTTTCTATTCAATTCCAATCACTGAGCGAAGCACAGCGTTGAGTAAAAATCAGCTCGTGTTGCCGAACCGCTCATTCGTGTACAATGTGAGCCTTCGATCCGAAATGCTTTGCTCACGTTTGCTCACTTCACGAAATGTTTAGCTCACGTTCGCTCACTTCACGAAATTTTTAGCTCACTTTCGCTCAATGATTGGAAGTGAATAGAAACTTTTGCGTATGAGCTGATTCAAGGAAAAAGCGAGTTTTGCAGTTCTTTGGTATACATATACAATTATATATGTACATATATATATGTATATATGCATGTGTGTGTGCCAACAGATTTTACAAAACCAGTAGCGCTGCTGGTTGCGCATTTATTCAAGCACAGTGAGTTTATTCATATGTGTTGAGTTTGCTCATACCCGTTGAGTTTGCTCTTTTGTGTGCTTGTTTTCATTCAACACGATCATTGTTGAGCCGAATGAGCGAACGCCTGGGTAGAGCTGTTTCAACAAGAGCGTGAATAAACTCAGCAAGCAAACGAATTTACCGCAATTGAGCTGAATTTAGATCAGTAGCGAATATATTCACGAATGCCATTTTGAGCGCTTGAGCCGAATGGGCTGATAGTTCGGGTATTGTTTGTGTATGAACATTTTTGCGCTCAACGGAAGCCGTTCTCTGGCAAGAACCACGAAATCATCTCGTAGACTGTTATTTTTGTAGTGTGAACATAAACGGTTTAAACACTAAAAATCGAGCTAAATGGCAGTACCCAAGTACTAGTTGTGTTCAACGTCCAGTCAATATTATATACCGGTTTTCGTTGAAATCTGTCGAGTAGTTCCTGAGATATGGTTTTTGACTCATAAGTGGGCGATGCTACGCCTATTTTTCATTTTGTAAAAAAATCTGAGTGAAGCTTCCTTCTGCTATTTCTTCTGTAAAATGTAGTGTATCTGACGTTTTTCGTTAGTGAGTTAACCCACTTTTAGTAATTTTCAACCTAAAAGAAACGACTACAAAAAGGTTTATTTATATAGGTTTATTGGCTTGCGAGTTATATACAAAAAACCTATTTGAGGGCGGGGTCACGCCCACTTTTCAAAAACGATTACATCCAAATGTGCCCCTCCCTAATGCGACCCTATGTTCCAAATTTTATTTTCATAACTTTATTTGTGGCTTAGTTATAACACTGTATCGGTTTCCGCCATTTTGTGGGCGTGGCAGTGGACCGATTTTGCCCATTTTCGAAAGCAACCTCCTAGGGTGCCAAGGAATATGTGTTCCAAGTTTCATTGAGATATCTTAATTTTTACTCAAGTTATCGCTTGCACGGACAGAGGACAGACGGACGGACAGACATCCGGATTTCAAATCCACTCGTCATCCTGATCATTTATATATATATAACCCCATATCTAGCTCTTTTATTTTTTGGTGACACAAACAACCGTTATGTGAACAAAACTATTATACTCTGTGCAACATGTTGCGAGAGTATAAAAACTTGCTATCCTCGGATACTAAAATAAGTTTTTATCGTGAAAGAGATGCCCAATTACGACATTATTTTTCCAAAGAAAACGGCATTACGTTTTATTTAGATATCAAAAACTTGTTGTAAAATGGGTTTGAAGCGATACGAACCAAACGACTGGCGTTTATTCATTGACAGCTCAAAACGTAGCCTGAAATGTATTCTATTACTTAACGGAGATAAATACGCTGGTGTACCTATTGCCCACACTACAAAGTTAAAGGAAGAATATTGTAGCATTTCGATAGTCTTGAACAAAATAAAATACAATGACCATGAGTGGCAAATTTGTGTCTATTTACAAATTGTCAACATTCTTCTCGGTCAACAAAGTGGTTATACCAAGTTTCCATGTTTTATATGTTTTTGGGACATTAGAGCTAAACGAGAGCATTGGGTGAGAAAAAATGAAGCCTGGAAAGCACAATATAGTCCACAATTCATTAGTAGCTCGTAACAAAATTATCCTTCCACCATTACATATAAAACTGGGCATCATGAAACTGTTTGTAAAATCACTAGATAAAGATGGGAACTGCTTTTCTTACATTTGCTAAAAATTTCCGCAGCTCACTATGGAAAAGATTAAAGCCGGAATTTTTGATGGCCCCCAAATAAGTCATCTTACAAAAGATACTCAATTTAGAAATTCTATGACTGAGTCAGAACTAAAGGCTTGTACAGCATTCGTATCTGTGATGCAGAATTTTCTCGGAAATAAAAAAATCTGAAAATTATATTGAACTTGTAGAAGTCCTTCTGCTACAATTAAAAACAAGTAAGGAAGGGCTAAGTTCGGGTGTAACCGAACATTTTATACTCTCGCAATTTATTTATTTAACTTTATTTATATTATATAATACACAATTTGATCCACATATTCGTCATATATATTGTATAAAGTCCATTGAAAGTTGGAAATCATAATATTAGGTTAGAAGCACCGAGGTCCTCGTGTTCGATATATGGGGCCTTAAAAACCTATGGTCCGATTTCGGCGATTTTTAGAATGGGGCCGCCACACTATTAACATAGTATTTGTGCAAAGTTCTGCACCGATATCTTCACTAGTGCTTACTTAATATATTGTAAAGTTAACGATTCAGATCGTCTTCAAAGTTCTGGTATATAGGAAGTAGGCGTGGTTGTGAAGCGATTTGGCCTATTTTCACAACATATCATTGGGATGTAAGGAAACTATTACAAACCAAGTTTCATTGAAATCGGTCGAGTAGTTCCTGAGATATGGTTTTTGACTCATAAGTGGGCGACGCCACGCCCATTTTCCATTTTCTAAAAAAATCTGAGTGCAGCTTTCATCTGCCATTTCTTATGTGAAATTTAGTGTTTCCGACGTTTTTCGTTAGTGAGTTGAGAATTCTCAGAAATGAAACAGAAACGAAAGAAAAACAAGTAAGGAAGGGCTAAGTTCGGGTGTAACCGAACATTTTATACTCTCGCAATTTATTTATTTAACTTTATTTATATTATATAATACACAATTTAACCCACATATTCGTCATATATATTGTATAAAGTCCATTGAAAGTTGGAAACTATAATATTAGGTTAGAAGCACCGAGGTCCTCGTGTTCGATATATGGGGCCTTAAAAACCTATGGTCCGATTTCGGCAATTTTTAGAATGGGGCTGCCACACTATTAACATAGTATTTGTGCAAAGTTCTGCACCGATATCTTCACTAGTGCTTACTTAATATATTGTAAAGTTAACGATTCAGATCGTCTTCAAAGTTCTGGTATATAGGAAGTAGGCGTGGTTGTGAAGCGATTTGGCCTATTTTCACAACATATCATTGGGATGTAAGGAAACTATTACAAACCAAGTTTCATTGAAATCGGTCGAGTAGTTCCTGAGATATGGTTTTTGACTCATAAGTGGGCGACGCCACGCCCATTTTCCATTTTGTAAAAAATCTGAGTGCAGCTTTCATCTGCCATTTCTTATGTGAAATTTAGTGTTTCTGACGTTTTTCGTTAGTGAGTTAACCCACTTTTAGTAATTTTCAACCTAACTTTTGTATGGGAGGTGGACGTGGTTATGATCCGATTTCTTTTATTTTTGGACTGTATTAGGAAGTGGCTAAAAACAACGACTGCAGAAAGTTTGGTTTATGTAGCTCTATTGGTTTGTGAGATATGTACAAAAAACTTAGTAGGGGCGGGGCCACGCCCACTTCCCCAAAAAAATTACATCCAAATATGACCCCCCATAGTGCGATCCTTTATACCAAATTTTATTTCCATAGCTTTATTTATGGCTTAGTTATGACACTTTATGTGTTTTCGATTTTCGCCATTTTGTGGGCGTGGCAGTAGCCCGATTTTGCTCATTTTCGAAAGCAACCTTCCCATGGTGCCAAGAAACAAGTGTGCCAAGTTTCATCAAGATATCTTAATTTTTACTCAAGTTACAGCTTGCACAGACGGAGGGACGGACAGACAGACATTTGGATTTGAACTCCACTCTTCACCCTGATCACTTTGGTATATATAACCCTATATCTAACTCGTTTAGTTTTGGGTGTTACAAACAACCGTTATGTGAACAAAACTATAATACTCTCTTTAGCAACTTTAGTTGCGAGAGTATAAATATGGGATGCAATATGAGTATAAAACTCCACTTCCTCCATAGTCACCTAGAGAGGTTTCCGGAAAATTTAGAAGATATGAGCGAAGAGCAGGGAGAGCGTATGCATCAAGACTTACGCGTTAATGAAGAGCGCTATCAGGGTTTCTGGGATACATATATGATGTCTGACTATTGTTAACTTAATGATTAATTATATTTATACTCTCGCAACAAAGTTGCTAGAGAGTATTATAGTTTTGTTCAGTGTTCAGTGTTAGTGTTATAATAGGGCAACGGAGGACTGAAGTCTGTTTCCGCCAAACTTTTCTGTCGCAAAAAATAACGCCATTTCAGTATTCCATTGGTCTGATGTGACTGAACTGTAGCTAATTTTCAATAGCAATAGATGGTGGTATTTTCCTGGATACATGGGACGAGTACTGGGGAAGATTCAACACTATTCTCACTTCTTGATGGTTACTGTTGTTGTTGTAATATGTTTTTATATTTTCATCCATCACATTCAAGCAAATTTTTGGGGTTTTTATCTACTTATTGTAATATTTTAAAAACATCCCAAAATGAAAGCTTTGAAAGTTTGCGTCCAGATCAATTAGTAGCAATTAGATCTGTGCTTTTCGAAACATGAATATATGCCAGAATATTCCCAGAAGAACACTTGTTGGCTTTATTTTGAAAAAATGTTCCGTTCATTTCTCATGAATTCGTTCTGCGAATTGTGCTTGCATTTTGCAAAGTTGTTTCGTGAGTGGCAAACTCACCTGAGGGTCCGTAGAAAACTTTTTTTTATTATTTACTTTATTATTTACCACTTTTACGAACGATCGTATACACCAATCGGCGGCGGAAAAGATTGAAAAAAGGTATGGTAGTAGAACAGAGATGCTGTGTTAAGCGTACACACGTGTGTCTTTATCTTGACTCGTACGAGAATAATAACAAAGAAAAAATGGATCGTATTGGCCGTCCCTTTTGTTAAAATTGTTGGGCTATGGTTTGTGGTGTAGTATCCTCGGGTGTGGTGATGAGTGGTGAGCGTGGTAGTTGGGCCATGGCAGTGTTGTGCGTTTGGGATGATTTTGTCTGTCAGTGTGGGGTGTTGAAACGTTGTGTAAAGTCTGATGAATCTTGCGAGAGGCCGTGAGTTGAGAACGGCTTCAATGCGAATAAGCAATGTCGTAAATTCTTCATAATTAAATTTGTATGTATCAGCTAGCTTCTTGAAATGAGATTTGAAGCTTTTTACAGCGGATTCCCATAGGCAACCCATATGTGGAGCGCTTGGAGGAATAAACTGCCAATTGATGCCTTGTTGAGCATATTTCTGTACAATGTCAGGTGAGACTTGTTTTATGAAGTCCACAAACTGTTTTTCTGTGGCTCTTTATTACGTGTCACCAAGTGGCTGATCCGACTAGTTCCAGAATTTGAGACGTTCGATTAGAAATATATGTATGTTTATCACGCGTGTGGTGGTTTTTCTAACCAGGCCAGAACTATTTCAGAATCGGACCAGAGATATAATTTGTATTTGGCCATGTTTAAGTGGATCTGCACCATGGAACCTAATTTAGCTAATTTAGGATATCGTCCACATATGTTTGTGCGTTTAACACTTGTGTTGACAGAGGAAATTCTGAATTTGTGTCTTCTGCCAATTCGTGAAGTGTACGAATGGCTAAGTATAGTGCACAGTTTATGCTAAAGGTAACTGTTTAATTTAAAATTCGGAAAATAATTCTTGATCATCTTTATGTATGACTAATGGCCGATACCTTTTTTCGACGTCCCCATTGAGTACGTATTTGTATATACGCCAATTTATTATGAGGAGCATTAAATCTGGTTGGAGTGTGGGTCCCGTGAATAGAATATCATCGAGGTAATTCTCTGAGCTAGTGGCCCTTGAGGCATTGAAAACAACTCTAACCTTTGTAGTTTTATTGTCTGGCTTCACTACTGCATGATGTGGCAAGTAGAATGAGTGGTATTTGCCGTTAATGATTTTTTCGCATGGGCATACTTCCTCTATGTGATCAAAATGGATATATTCTTTTAAGACCCAATCATACTCTTGTTTGAGCTCACCTTTTCTAAGTTGGTTTTTTTCCATGCTAGTCGTACGCCGTACCGACCATTTTCTGATCTAGTAGTTGTAGCTTTGTAAAAGTCTTCACAATACAGATCTTCTGGTGTTGTAATTGAAATGGGAGAGAGTTCTTCTAACTTCCAAAATTTACTTAATTGTGTATTAAGGTATTCATTGGATATTTCTTCAACTTCAGTTGTCAAGGTGATAACTGTTTCGGTAACTGGTCCACTTAGTATCCAACCCTATAGTATTTTGTGCTAGAAAGGTGTTTGAAATTTTTGCCTAATAGAATATCAATTGAAGCTGGGGTGTTGCAGTTGGGATCTATTAGATTCAGATGTGAAACCTTATCCAAATGCTTGTTCTTTATTTGGTAGCTAGGAAGCATGTTTGTAAGTTGCGGTAAGACTATAGCTTCTGCTTGAATGCGCTAGTGGAATAAATAAAATAATGTCGCAGATTTTATTTGAGTTTTGGACTACTTTTCCGCCCATTCCCGAAATTTGGAAATTGGAATGTTTTGTTTGCAATTTTATCCGATTTTAAACTTTTGCTGATATAAAGAATCTTTGAGAGCCTTGGTCTATTAGTGCTCTTAGTTTGAATATATCACTTTTATGTTCAATGGTGATGACCGCAGTGGGTAAAAGAGTTTTGCTATTATTAAATCGACAAAGAGATGGTGTGTGTCGATCCTCTTTTCACTGGTCTTCTCCAAGGAAAGAAGTCACACGATAGTGAATCACCTTGTCTGAAACCTCGATTGGTATCGAACGGCTCGGAGAGGTCCTTCCCAATCCTGACGGAGCTTTTGGTCTTGCTCAACGTCAGCTTACACAGCGGTATTAGTTTTGCGGGGATACCAAATGCAGACATCGCGGCAGAAGTGGTCAGTTGTTGATTTTCCAGATCTAAAGCCTCAGTGCGTAAGCTCTAATCAGTTTGTTAACGGTGGGCTTTCGTCTTTCACACAGTACGCTCGATAGAATGTTAAGCAGGCTTCTCCCACGGTAATTGGCGCAGATTGTGGGGTCTCCCTTTTTGTGGATTGGGCAGAGTACACTGAGATTCCAATAGTTGGGGATGCTTGAGTTATGCACTTAAACGAGAATCACTGTATACAGTTTGTCAACTAATTATTTGCAAAATGCGAACTGATACAAAAATTCAACTTTGACATTAAATTTCTATAACATAGGTTTAGTTTTTTATGATTTGCTTTTACAGTATTATTCTAAGATATATCTAGTGACATTCTTTAATAAAAAAAAAACCAACGAGTATTCTTCTAGGAATATTATGGCATATAGTTATGTTTCGAATTGCACAGTTGTAATTGGAAATAAGAATTGTCATGCAAATGAGTTCACGAGAAGTTTAACCAAGTGGTATATTTTCATTATTTCAAAGAAAAATAAAATATAGGTGTCTAAAATTTTTGGAACAATAACATTAACCGTGAGGAAGTGAGAAAAGAGTCAATACTCGTCCCAAATAGCGTGGAAAAAGCCACCGCTTTCTAGCATTAAAATTAAAAAAATGTATCAAATTCGCTATAAATGATTACACTAGTTTACAGTATTGAACTTTTTGTCTGTTGCCGCGAATTCTGCGATTGATATTGTTTACTTATTACTTGTTTTTTTTTCAAATCTACTCTCAAAAATTTTTGAGCAGCTCGATTATTTTGTTTTTGATTTTTATCATTTAAGCATATATATTAATCGAAAACAGGCGTATTTTACTGTGTTAAGATTAGTTTCTCAAGTTTTTGCGTCATGAGTAGTTCAAGAAAACGCTGTTTAAATAAACCAGATCATTTTTGCTACATATGCGGAGAATATGTGTTTAAAAATTGTAGAAAAGTCATATCAGAGTTGTTGAAAAATACCTATTTTGAGTATTTTGGGATGCTCTAGGATATTGTAAAAGAAGTGTCTTTAAATTTGGAACACCAACTATTTGGCAAGAACCAGAGAACTGCAAAACTCACTTTTTCCTTGAATCAGCTCATACGCAAAAGTTTCTATTCAATTCCAATCACTGAGCGAAGCACAGCGTTGAGTAAAAATCAGCTCGTGTTGCCGAACCGCTCATTCGTGTACAATGTGAGCCTTCGATCCGAAATGCTTTGCTCACGTTTGCTCACTTCACGAAATGTTTAGCTCACGTTCGCTCACTTCACGAAATTTTTAGCTCACTTTCGCTCAATGATTGGAAGTGAATAGAAACTTTTGCGTATGAGCTGATTCAAGGAAAAAGCGAGTTTTGCAGTTCTTTGGTATACATATACAATTATATATGTACATATATATATGTATATATGCATGTGTGTGTGCCAACAGATTTTACAAAACCAGTAGCGCTGCTGGTTGCGCATTTATTCAAGCACAGTGAGTTTATTCATATGTGTTGAGTTTGCTCATACCCGTTGAGTTTGCTCTTTTGTGTGCTTGTTTTCATTCAACACGATCATTGTTGAGCCGAATGAGCGAACGCCTGGGTAGAGCTGTTTCAACAAGAGCGTGAATAAACTCAGCAAGCAAACGAATTTACCGCAATTGAGCTGAATTTAGATCAGTAGCGAATATATTCACGAATGCCATTTTGAGCGCTTGAGCCGAATGGGCTGATAGTTCGGGTATTGTTTGTGTATGAACATTTTTGCGCTCAACGGAAGCCGTTCTCTGGCAAGAACCACGAAATCATCTCGTAGACTGTTATTTTTGTAGTGTGAACATAAACGGTTTAAACACTAAAAATCGAGCTAAATGGCAGTACCCAAGTACTAGTTGTGTTCAACGTCCAGTCAATATTATATACCGGTTTTCGTTGAAATCTGTCGAGTAGTTCCTGAGATATGGTTTTTGACTCATAAGTGGGCGATGCTACGCCTATTTTTCATTTTGTAAAAAAATCTGAGTGAAGCTTCCTTCTGCTATTTCTTCTGTAAAATGTAGTGTATCTGACGTTTTTCGTTAGTGAGTTAACCCACTTTTAGTAATTTTCAACCTAAAAGAAACGACTACAAAAAGGTTTATTTATATAGGTTTATTGGCTTGCGAGTTATATACAAAAAACCTATTTGAGGGCGGGGTCACGCCCACTTTTCAAAAACGATTACATCCAAATGTGCCCCTCCCTAATGCGACCCTATGTTCCAAATTTTATTTTCATAACTTTATTTGTGGCTTAGTTATAACACTGTATCGGTTTCCGCCATTTTGTGGGCGTGGCAGTGGACCGATTTTGCCCATTTTCGAAAGCAACCTCCTAGGGTGCCAAGGAATATGTGTTCCAAGTTTCATTGAGATATCTTAATTTTTACTCAAGTTATCGCTTGCACGGACAGAGGACAGACGGACGGACAGACATCCGGATTTCAAATCCACTCGTCATCCTGATCATTTATATATATATAACCCCATATCTAGCTCTTTTATTTTTTGGTGACACAAACAACCGTTATGTGAACAAAACTATTATACTCTGTGCAACATGTTGCGAGAGTATAAAAACTTGCTATCCTCGGATACTAAAATAAGTTTTTATCGTGAAAGAGATGCCCAATTACGACATTATTTTTCCAAAGAAAACGGCATTACGTTTTATTTAGATATCAAAAACTTGTTGTAAAATGGGTTTGAAGCGATACGAACCAAACGACTGGCGTTTATTCATTGACAGCTCAAAACGTAGCCTGAAATGTATTCTATTACTTAACGGAGATAAATACGCTGGTGTACCTATTGCCCACACTACAAAGTTAAAGGAAGAATATTGTAGCATTTCGATAGTCTTGAACAAAATAAAATACAATGACCATGAGTGGCAAATTTGTGTCTATTTACAAATTGTCAACATTCTTCTCGGTCAACAAAGTGGTTATACCAAGTTTCCATGTTTTATATGTTTTTGGGACATTAGAGCTAAACGAGAGCATTGGGTGAGAAAAAATGAAGCCTGGAAAGCACAATATAGTCCACAATTCATTAGTAGCTCGTAACAAAATTATCCTTCCACCATTACATATAAAACTGGGCATCATGAAACTGTTTGTAAAATCACTAGATAAAGATGGGAACTGCTTTTCTTACATTTGCTAAAAATTTCCGCAGCTCACTATGGAAAAGATTAAAGCCGGAATTTTTGATGGCCCCCAAATAAGTCATCTTACAAAAGATACTCAATTTAGAAATTCTATGACTGAGTCAGAACTAAAGGCTTGTACAGCATTCGTATCTGTGATGCAGAATTTTCTCGGAAATAAAAAAATCTGAAAATTATATTGAACTTGTAGAAGTCCTTCTGCTACAATTAAAAACAAGTAAGGAAGGGCTAAGTTCGGGTGTAACCGAACATTTTATACTCTCGCAATTTATTTATTTAACTTTATTTATATTATATAATACACAATTTGATCCACATATTCGTCATATATATTGTATAAAGTCCATTGAAAGTTGGAAATCATAATATTAGGTTAGAAGCACCGAGGTCCTCGTGTTCGATATATGGGGCCTTAAAAACCTATGGTCCGATTTCGGCGATTTTTAGAATGGGGCCGCCACACTATTAACATAGTATTTGTGCAAAGTTCTGCACCGATATCTTCACTAGTGCTTACTTAATATATTGTAAAGTTAACGATTCAGATCGTCTTCAAAGTTCTGGTATATAGGAAGTAGGCGTGGTTGTGAAGCGATTTGGCCTATTTTCACAACATATCATTGGGATGTAAGGAAACTATTACAAACCAAGTTTCATTGAAATCGGTCGAGTAGTTCCTGAGATATGGTTTTTGACTCATAAGTGGGCGACGCCACGCCCATTTTCCATTTTCTAAAAAAATCTGAGTGCAGCTTTCATCTGCCATTTCTTATGTGAAATTTAGTGTTTCCGACGTTTTTCGTTAGTGAGTTGAGAATTCTCAGAAATGAAACAGAAACGAAAGAAAAACAAGTAAGGAAGGGCTAAGTTCGGGTGTAACCGAACATTTTATACTCTCGCAATTTATTTATTTAACTTTATTTATATTATATAATACACAATTTAACCCACATATTCGTCATATATATTGTATAAAGTCCATTGAAAGTTGGAAACTATAATATTAGGTTAGAAGCACCGAGGTCCTCGTGTTCGATATATGGGGCCTTAAAAACCTATGGTCCGATTTCGGCAATTTTTAGAATGGGGCTGCCACACTATTAACATAGTATTTGTGCAAAGTTCTGCACCGATATCTTCACTAGTGCTTACTTAATATATTGTAAAGTTAACGATTCAGATCGTCTTCAAAGTTCTGGTATATAGGAAGTAGGCGTGGTTGTGAAGCGATTTGGCCTATTTTCACAACATATCATTGGGATGTAAGGAAACTATTACAAACCAAGTTTCATTGAAATCGGTCGAGTAGTTCCTGAGATATGGTTTTTGACTCATAAGTGGGCGACGCCACGCCCATTTTCCATTTTGTAAAAAATCTGAGTGCAGCTTTCATCTGCCATTTCTTATGTGAAATTTAGTGTTTCTGACGTTTTTCGTTAGTGAGTTAACCCACTTTTAGTAATTTTCAACCTAACTTTTGTATGGGAGGTGGACGTGGTTATGATCCGATTTCTTTTATTTTTGGACTGTATTAGGAAGTGGCTAAAAACAACGACTGCAGAAAGTTTGGTTTATGTAGCTCTATTGGTTTGTGAGATATGTACAAAAAACTTAGTAGGGGCGGGGCCACGCCCACTTCCCCAAAAAAATTACATCCAAATATGACCCCCCATAGTGCGATCCTTTATACCAAATTTTATTTCCATAGCTTTATTTATGGCTTAGTTATGACACTTTATGTGTTTTCGATTTTCGCCATTTTGTGGGCGTGGCAGTAGCCCGATTTTGCTCATTTTCGAAAGCAACCTTCCCATGGTGCCAAGAAACAAGTGTGCCAAGTTTCATCAAGATATCTTAATTTTTACTCAAGTTACAGCTTGCACAGACGGAGGGACGGACAGACAGACATTTGGATTTGAACTCCACTCTTCACCCTGATCACTTTGGTATATATAACCCTATATCTAACTCGTTTAGTTTTGGGTGTTACAAACAACCGTTATGTGAACAAAACTATAATACTCTCTTTAGCAACTTTAGTTGCGAGAGTATAAATATGGGATGCAATATGAGTATAAAACTCCACTTCCTCCATAGTCACCTAGAGAGGTTTCCGGAAAATTTAGAAGATATGAGCGAAGAGCAGGGAGAGCGTATGCATCAAGACTTACGCGTTAATGAAGAGCGCTATCAGGGTTTCTGGGATACATATATGATGTCTGACTATTGTTAACTTAATGATTAATTATATTTATACTCTCGCAACAAAGTTGCTAGAGAGTATTATAGTTTTGTTCAGTGTTCAGTGTTAGTGTTATAATAGGGCAACGGAGGACTGAAGTCTGTTTCCGCCAAACTTTTCTGTCGCAAAAAATAACGCCATTTCAGTATTCCATTGGTCTGATGTGACTGAACTGTAGCTAATTTTCAATAGCAATAGATGGTGGTATTTTCCTGGATACATGGGACGAGTACTGGGGAAGATTCAACACTATTCTCACTTCTTGATGGTTACTGTTGTTGTTGTAATATGTTTTTATATTTTCATCCATCACATTCAAGCAAATTTTTGGGGTTTTTATCTACTTATTGTAATATTTTAAAAACATCCCAAAATGAAAGCTTTGAAAGTTTGCGTCCAGATCAATTAGTAGCAATTAGATCTGTGCTTTTCGAAACATGAATATATGCCAGAATATTCCCAGAAGAACACTTGTTGGCTTTATTTTGAAAAAATGTTCCGTTCATTTCTCATGAATTCGTTCTGCGAATTGTGCTTGCATTTTGCAAAGTTGTTTCGTGAGTGGCAAACTCACCTGAGGGTCCGTAGAAAACTTTTTTTTATTATTTACTTTATTATTTACCACTTTTACGAACGATCGTATACACCAATCGGCGGCGGAAAAGATTGAAAAAAGGTATGGTAGTAGAACAGAGATGCTGTGTTAAGCGTACACACGTGTGTCTTTATCTTGACTCGTACGAGAATAATAACAAAGAAAAAATGGATCGTATTGGCCGTCCCTTTTGTTAAAATTGTTGGGCTATGGTTTGTGGTGTAGTATCCTCGGGTGTGGTGATGAGTGGTGAGCGTGGTAGTTGGGCCATGGCAGTGTTGTGCGTTTGGGATGATTTTGTCTGTCAGTGTGGGGTGTTGAAACGTTGTGTAAAGTCTGATGAATCTTGCGAGAGGCCGTGAGTTGAGAACGGCTTCAATGCGAATAAGCAATGTCGTAAATTCTTCATAATTAAATTTGTATGTATCAGCTAGCTTCTTGAAATGAGATTTGAAGCTTTTTACAGCGGATTCCCATAGGCAACCCATATGTGGAGCGCTTGGAGGAATAAACTGCCAATTGATGCCTTGTTGAGCATATTTCTGTACAATGTCAGGTGAGACTTGTTTTATGAAGTCCACAAACTGTTTTTCTGTGGCTCTTTATTACGTGTCACCAAGTGGCTGATCCGACTAGTTCCAGAATTTGAGACGTTCGATTAGAAATATATGTATGTTTATCACGCGTGTGGTGGTTTTTCTAACCAGGCCAGAACTATTTCAGAATCGGACCAGAGATATAATTTGTATTTGGCCATGTTTAAGTGGATCTGCACCATGGAACCTAATTTAGCTAATTTAGGATATCGTCCACATATGTTTGTGCGTTTAACACTTGTGTTGACAGAGGAAATTCTGAATTTGTGTCTTCTGCCAATTCGTGAAGTGTACGAATGGCTAAGTATAGTGCACAGTTTATGCTAAAGGTAACTGTTTAATTTAAAATTCGGAAAATAATTCTTGATCATCTTTATGTATGACTAATGGCCGATACCTTTTTTCGACGTCCCCATTGAGTACGTATTTGTATATACGCCAATTTATTATGAGGAGCATTAAATCTGGTTGGAGTGTGGGTCCCGTGAATAGAATATCATCGAGGTAATTCTCTGAGCTAGTGGCCCTTGAGGCATTGAAAACAACTCTAACCTTTGTAGTTTTATTGTCTGGCTTCACTACTGCATGATGTGGCAAGTAGAATGAGTGGTATTTGCCGTTAATGATTTTTTCGCATGGGCATACTTCCTCTATGTGATCAAAATGGATATATTCTTTTAAGACCCAATCATACTCTTGTTTGAGCTCACCTTTTCTAAGTTGGTTTTTTTCCATGCTAGTCGTACGCCGTACCGACCATTTTCTGATCTAGTAGTTGTAGCTTTGTAAAAGTCTTCACAATACAGATCTTCTGGTGTTGTAATTGAAATGGGAGAGAGTTCTTCTAACTTCCAAAATTTACTTAATTGTGTATTAAGGTATTCATTGGATATTTCTTCAACTTCAGTTGTCAAGGTGATCACTGTTTCGGTAACTGGTCCACTTAGTATCCAACCCTATAGTATTTTGTGCTAGAAAGGTGTTTGAAATTTTTTCAACACCTTCTAGTATAATTTGTGGTATAAGGTCGCTGCCTAATAGAATATCAATTGGAGCTGGGGTGTTGCAGTTGGGATCTATTAGATTCAGATGTGAAACTTTATCCAAATGCTTGTTCTTTATTTGGTAGCTAGGAAGCATGTTTGTAAGTTGCGGTAAGACTATAGCTTCTGCTTGAATGCGCTAGTGGAATAAATAAAATAATGTCGCAGATTTTATTTGAGTTTTAGACTACTTTTCCGCCCATTCCATAAATTTGGAAATTGGAATGTTTTGTTGGCAATTTTATCCGATTTTAAACTTTTGCTGATATAAAGAATCTTTGAGAGCCTTGGTCTATTAGTGCTCTTAGTTTGAATATATCACTTTTATGTTCAATGGTGTTGACCGCAGTGGGTAAAAGAGTTTTGCTATTATTAAATCGACAAAGAGATGGTGTGTGTCGATCCTCTTTTCACTGGTCTTCTCCAAGGAAAGAAGTCACACGATAGTGAATCACCTTGTCTGAAACCTCGATTGGTATCGAACGGCTCGGAGAGGTCCTTCCCAATCCTGACGGAGCTTTTGGTGTTGCTCAACGTCAGCTTGCACAGCGGTATTAGTTTTGCGGGGATACCAAATGCAGACATCGCGGCAGAAGTGGTCAGTTGTTGATTTTCCAGATCTAAAGCCTCAGTGCGTAAGCTCTAATCAGTTTGTTAACGGTGGGCATTAGTCTTTTACACAGTACGCTCGATAGAATGTTAAGGAGGCTTCTCCCACGGTAATTGGCGCAGATTGTGGGGTCTCCCTTTTTGTGGATTGGGCAGAGTACACTGAGATTCCAATAGTTGGGCATGCTTACGCTATGCACTTAAGCGGGGATCACTGTATACAGTTTGTCAACTAATTATTTGCAAAATGCAAACTGATACAAAAATTCAACTTTGACATTAAATTTCTATAACATAGGTTAAGTTTTTTATGATTTGCTTTCACAGTATTATTCTAAGATATATCTAGTAACATTATTTACAAAAAAAAAAAAACAACGAGTATTCTTCTAGGAATTTTATGGCATATAGTTATGTTTCGAGTTGCACAGTTCTAATTGGAAATAAGAATTGTCATGCAAATGAGTTCACGAGAAGTTTAACCAATTGGTATATTTTCATTATTTCAAAGAAAAAATAAAATATAGGTGTCTAAAATTTTTGGAAAAATAACATTAACCGTGAGGAAGTCAGAAAAGAGTTAGTACTCGTCCCAAATAGCGTGGAAAAACCCACCGCTTTCTACCATTAAAATTAAAAAAATGTATCAAATTCGCTATAAATGATTACACTAGTTTACAGTATTGAACTTTTTGTCTGTTGCCGCGAGTTCTGCGATTGATATTGTTTACTTATTACTTGTTTTTTTCAAATCTACCCTCAAAAATTTTTGAGCAGCTCGATTACTTTGTTTTTGATTTTTATCATTTAAGCATATATATTAATCGAAAACAGGCGTATTTTACTGTGTTAAGATTAGTTTCTCAAGTTTTTGCGTCATGAGTAGTTCAAGAAAACGCTGTTTAAATAAACCAGATCATTTTTGCTACATATGCGGAGAATATGTGTTTAAAAATTGTAGAAAAGTCATATCAGAGTTGTTGAAAAATACCTATTTTGAGTATTTTGTAGAGCATCCCAAATATTGATAATATTGATATTGTAAAAGAAGTGTCTTTAAATTTGGAACACCAACTATTTGGCAAGAACCACGAAATCATCTCGTAGACTGTTATTTTTGTAGTGTCAATCGAGCTACATGGCAGTACCCAAGTACTAGTTGTGTTCAACGTCCAGTGCAACGTTCACCTAATTCTTCAGAGCCTAAAAATATATCTGAACCATTAGAGCAAGACATTAAAGGACCAAGCTCATCACAAAATGATGCTGATTTTGAAGGTATGTCTAATGAGCCAAAACGTTTTTCCCAAAATGAGTTGAATGATCTTGTAAAAGATTTAAATCTTTCTAAACAATCTTCAGAATTGTTAGCATCAAGACTAAAAGTAAACAAGTAAGGAAAGGCTAAGTTCGGGTGTAACCGAACATTTTATACTCTCGTAATTTATTGAAGAAATTTTATTAAGCTAACACAAAAATTTACCCATAAATTTGGCATAAAGTTTAATAGAATAACGAAAAACGTCATATATAGATATGAGGACTGAGGTAATTCCTGAACCGATTTCTTTCAATTTCATCAGCAATGTACACTATACCCAATACTATACGGTCACTTAATTTTGCTAAGATATATCACATATTAACTAATACATATACATATGTATGCGGAATAAATCCCAACGAATGTTTGAAAAACCTAAAAATCCGTTTTCGACAATTTTTTTACAAGTGATCCCACGGATCATATACAGTATTTGTGTAAAGTTTTATTTCGCTATCCTCATTGGTTCCTAATATATATATTATAAAGTAAAGGATTCAGATGGAATTCAAAATTGAGTTATAAGAAAAGTAGTCGTGGTTGTGAACCGATTTCGCTCATTTTTTAACCGTGTTGTCAGGGTGTCAAGAAAATATTATATACCGGCTTTCGTTGAAATCTGTCGAGTAGTTCCTGAGAAATGGTTTTTGACTCATAAGTGGGCGATGCTACGCCTATTTTTCATTTTGTAAAAAAATCTGAGTGAAGCTTCCTTCTGCTATTTCTTCTGTAAAATGTAATGTATCTGACGTTTTTCGTTAGTGAGTTAACCCACTTTTAGTAATTTTCAACCTAACTTTCGTATAGGAGGTGGGCGTGGTTATTATCCTATTTCTTTCATTTTTGGACTGTATAAGGTAGTACCTAAAAGAAGCGACTGCAAAAAGGTTTATTTATATAGGTTTATTGGCTTGCGAGTTATATACAAAAAACCTATTTGAGGGCGGGGTCACGCCCACTTTTCAAAAACGATTACATCCAAATGTGCCCCTCCCTAATGCGATCCTATGTTCCAAATTTTATTTTCATAACTTTATTTGTGGCTTAGTTATAACACTGTATAAGTTTTCGGTTTCCGCCATTTTGTGGGCGTGGCAGTGGACCGATTTTACCCATTTTCGAAAGCAACCTCCTAGGGTGCCAAAGAATATGTGTTCCAAGTTTCATTGAGATATCTTAATTTTTACTCAAGTTATCGCTTGCACGGACAGACGGGCAGACATCCGGATTTCAAATCCACTCGTTATCCTGATCATTTATATATATATAACCCCATATCTAGCTCTTTTATTTTTTGGTGACACAAACAACCGTTATGTGAACAAAACTATTATACTCTGTGCAACATGTTGCGAGAGTATAAAAACTTGCTATCCTCGGATACTAAAATAAGTTTTTATCGTGAAAGAGATGCAGAATTACGGCATTATTTTTCCAAAGAAACGGCATTACGTTTTATTTAGATATCAAAAACTTGTTGATAAAAATGGGCTTGAAGCGATACGAACTAAACGACTGGCGTTTATTCATTGACAGCTCAAAACGTAGCCTTATGTGCTGAACACATAGAAGACGACAAGCGACGAGCGACATCTGTCAAATATTAAAATACACGCGTTCTTATGGGCACAGATTTTTTGACAACAGCACGACTTCACGACAAAAGGGTTGAAGTCTTCGCTGTCGCCAAATTAGAAATGTTTCTAATTTTGCCGACGACAATGGCCGCTGTAGAGCTGCCACTAATATGTGAAATGTAAAATTATTCAAAGTTCTAATAAGTATGACGTTATTTTGCCAGCAGAAACCTAAAATAACTTTGATATATCATTTATAATAACAATCGATTATTTAAAACAAATAAATCGACCATTTTTACATTTTTTGCACAAATAACTTCACTTTAACCTAAATATGTAAATTCTATTGAAGTGAAAGATTTTAATACGGCAACAATGAAATTGCTGTTTGATATGTCGCTGCCGTCTTCAAAATGTTCAAGACGCTACTTCAAAGCGACATTTGTGATCAGCCGTCGTCAATATAAGTATAAAACTCCACTTCCTCCATAGTCACCTAGAGAGGTTTCCGGAAAATTTAGGAGATATGAGCGAAGAGCAGGGAGAGCGTATGCATCAAGACTTACGCGTCAATGAAGAGCGCTATCAGGGTTTCTGGAATACATATATGATGTCTGACTATTGTTAACTTAATGATTAATTATATTTATACTCTCGCAACAAAGTTGCTAGAGAGTATTATAGTTTTGTTCAGTGTTCAGTGTTAGTGTTATAATAGGGCAACGGAGGACTGAAGTCTGTTTCCGCCAAACTTTTCTGTCGCAAAAAATAAGGCCATTTCAGTATTCCATTGGCCTAGTAACATCAACTATAGCTAATTTTCAATAGCAATAGATGCTATTGGCATATAGCGGTGGTATTTTCCTGGATACATGGGACGAGTACTGGGGAAGATTCAACACTATTCTCACTTCTTGATGGTTACTGTTGTTGTTGTAATATGTTTTTATATTTTCATCCATCACATTCAAACAAATTTTTGGGGTTTTTATCTACTTATTGTAATATTTTAGAAACATCCCAAAATGAAAGCTTTGAAAGTTTGCGTCCAGATCAATTAGTAGCAATTAGATCTGCGCTTTTCGAAACATGAATATATGCCAGAATATTCCCAGAAGAACACTTGTTGACTTTATTTTGAAAAAATGTTCCGTTCATTTCTCATGAATTCGTTCTGCGAATTGTGCTTGCATTTTGCAAAGTGGTTTCGTAAGTGGCAAACTCACCTGAGGGTCCGTAGAAAACTTTTTTTTATTAAAAGAAAACGCAATTGAACTTATTTTACTCACAAAGTTATGATTTGATTTTATTTATAATTCTTTCTTATTACTTTATTATTTACCACTTTTACGAAAGATCGTATACACCATTCGGCGGCGGAAAAGTTTGAAAAAAGGTATGGTAGTAGAACAGAGATGCTGTGTTAAGCGTACACACGTGTGTCTTTATCTTGACTCGTACGAGAATAATAACAAAGAAAAAATGGATCGTATTGGCCGTCCCTTTTGTTAAAATTGTTGGGCTGGTTGGGTTTATGGTGTAGTATCCTCGGGTGTGGTGATGAGTGGTGAGCGTGGTAGTTGGGCCATGGCAGTGTTGTGCGTTTGGGATGATTTTGTCTGTCAATGTGGGGTGTTGAAACGTTGTGTGGTTGTGTTATGCTGAGGGAGGTTGGTGCTCATTTAGACATCCCGGGCCCCCTTGGCAAGTAGTTAGCCTAGTAACCGTTGTAATTGTTGCAATGTGTCCACCACGCTACTAAGCCCAGTGGGGTGGCGAGACCGCGGCCTAGTTTGACGGCGTCGAGTGGGTGTATTACGTTGTTGGCGTCGAATACGTGTCCGTGGTTCCAGTGGTGGATCAGCTCTTCCAGCGGTACCTTCCGTAGATGTCTTTTAAATAATCTTCTTTCCATCGAATACTGAATTCATGATGGAAAATTTTAATGCTTTCCCATCTGTTTAATTAGGAAAGCCACGCCACGTCTATCTCAGGTGTGACCAATATGGGCGCTCCTTTAAGAAAATGCCCAGGAGTGAGGGCTGTAAAGTCTGATGAATCTTGCGAGAGGCCGTGAGTTGAGAACGGCTTCAATGCGAATAAGCAATGTCGTAAATTCTTCATAATTAAATTTGTAGAGCGCTTGGAGGAATAAACTGCCAATTGATGCCTTGTTGAGCATATTTCTGTACAATGTCAGGTGAGACTTGTTTTATGAAGTCCACAAACTGTTTTTCTGTGGCTCTTTATTACGTGTCACCAAGTGGCTGATCCGACTAGTTCCAGAATTTGAGACGTTCGATTAGAAATATATGTATGTTTATCACGCGTTTGGTGGTTTTTCTAACCAGGCCAGAACTATTTCAGAATCGGACCAGAGATATAATTTGTATTTGGCCATGTTTAAGTGGATCTGCACCATGGAACCTAATTTAGCTAATTTATGATATCGTCCACATATGTTTGTGCGTTTAACACTTGTGTTGACAGAGGAAATTCTGAATTTGTGTCTTCTGCCAATTCGTGAAGTGTACGAATGGCTAAGTATAGTGCACAGTTTATGCTAAAGGTAACTGTTTAATTTAAAATTCGGAAAATAATTCTTGATCATCTTTATGTATGACTAATGGCCGATACCTTTTTTCGACGTCCCCATTGAGTACGTATTTGTATATACGCCAATTTATTATGAGGAGCATTAAATCTGGTTGGAGTGTGGGTCCCGTGAATAGAATATCATCGAGGTAATTCTCTGAGCTAGTGGCCCTTGAGGCATTGAAAACAACTCTAACCCTTGTAGTTTTATTGTCTGGCTTCACTACTGCATGATGTGGCAAGTAGAATGAGTGGTATTTGCCGTTAATGATTTTTTCGCATGGGCATACTTCCTCTATGTGATCAAAATGGATATATTCTTTTAAGACCCAATCATATTCTTGTTTGAGCTCACCTTTTCTAAGTTGGTTTTTTTCCATGCTAGTCGTACGCCGTACCGACCATTTTCTGATCTAGTAGTTGTAGCTTTGTAAAAGTCTTCACAATACAGATCTTCTGGTGTTGTAATTGAAATGGGAGAGAGTTCTTCTAACTCCCAAAATTTACTTAATTGTGTATTAAGGTATTCATTGGATATTTCTTCAACTTCAGTTGTCAAGGTGATAACTGTTTCGGTAACTGGTCCACTTAGTATCCAACCCTATAGTATTTTGTGCTAGAAAGGTGTTTGAAATTTTTTCAACACCTTCTATTATAATTTGTGGTATAAGGTCGCTGCCTAATAGAATATCAATTGGAGCTGGGGTGTTGCAGTTGGGATCTATTAGATTCAGATGTGAAACCTTATCCAAATGCTTGTTCTTTATTTGGTAGCTAGGAAGCATGTTTGTAAGTTGCGGTAAGACTATAGCTTCTGCATGAATGCGCTAGTGGTATAAATAAAATAATGTCGCAGATTTTATTTGAGTTTTGGACTACTTTTCCGCCCATTCCCGAAATTTGGATATTGGAATGTTTTGTTGGCAATTTTATCCGATTTTAAACTTTTGCTGATATAAAGAATTTTTGAGAGCCTTGGTCTATTAGTGCTCTTAGTTTGAATATATCACTTTTATGTTCAATGGCGCTTGAATTTTTGCTTATTTAGAGCAACATGGTTTTTCGTCCCTTATTTTGGGATTTGTGATTTCGGGATTATCTGATGTGGTTGTAGCGACTAACCCCGTAGTTTTGTGAAACTGATTTTGCTTCATATTTTGAATATTGGTAATGTGAAGCAGTGAGTGATGTCTTAGTTGACAATATACACAATTGAATTTACTTTCACATATGATAGTTCAACAGACAGTTTATGCAAAGTTTGCGTTGACGGACAACATTGTTTCTATCTGAAACGGATAATTTTTTGAATCTCTCGCAAGATCTTACTTTATGACCTCCCTTACAGAGTTCACACAACGATTGCCGTTGAATACTTTGATTGGAAACGAATGTGTGACTTTTATTGACGTGCTATTTGCATATTATTGCTGGCTTGAGGTTTAAGCAAGGTTTTACTTGACTCATTTTGATGACTTGTTAGATCTATATTTTGTCTGTCCATTCGCTAAGCTATCTCGTATTGAGCAGTGAGGAAAGTTTTCATTTGCTGCCATGTGGGCATTACTCTTCTATCCGCTAGAGATTGTTCCATCGTAGTAACGCAGCATCAGGGAGTTTTTCTGCACAAATAGTTACTATCATATGGTCCCACGATTCTACGGGGGCGTTTTGTGTTTTTAATACTGACAATTAGTCACTGTCGAGTAAAATTTTTGAAATTCCTGGCTGGTTTCTTGTTTAATTTTCGGGTAATGCAATATAGTTTTTATAGGGTTTTCTATCATTACTCTTTGTTTTCATATCTTTCGACTAGTGCTTCCTAAGCCAGCTTAAAATTTTCGCCATTTAAAGCGAGTTGCTTGACGATAATGCCTGCTTCCCCTTGTGTTTTGAATCTTAGTTGGAATAGCTTTTGGGCTTCTGCGAGTTTAGGATGGTTTATATAAAGGGCTGTGAACATGTCCCGGAAGGACGACATCCATTAAAAACTTCAGTATCACAAGCTGGTACATTCATATACATGCCTTTATCTAGGTCTTCTTTTGTTGTTGTGAGTACTCTGGGAGGGAGAGTAGTGGCGCTAATTGCCCTTAATACATCTAATTGTTCGCTTATCACTCCCATTATTAGTTCGTTCGGATCACGGTAGTTAACATATTTGGCTGTCGCCGAAGTTTTTATGTTTTCTGGGAGTTCAGCGTCGTCAGTATCAATTACAGTATCGTACGCTGCCAGAAGTCGTAACCATAATTCGTTAACACTTTCGAGTTTTACCTTTAAAACCGATTCCGTGATGTCAGCAATAGGGGAAGCTTTGAATCTTGTGCAATAGTTTATAAAAGTATCACTTTCAGTGATGAATCTTGATATTAAATGATGTTTTGATCTTTTTTGTTTTATACTCTGCTTTGAGCGTGTAGCTTCTGCAGGTGTGCCTTGTTTAACGTCATCAGCCACTTTTGGAACTTATAAAAATTGAGTAGCTTTGCAGCCCTATTCTCATGCCCTCACAAAAATCACCACACTCACTACTGTGAGGTTTTTGGATTTTGTGATGATTACCTTATGCTGGAGAAAATTCAAAAGCTCAAATGCTCAAAATTTTCTCAAATATCTGTGACGTGTGAAATCAGCCATCACAATACAAAAATATTTGTATTTGTTTTGGTTTTTAGCAATATTTGGAAACAAATGTGTAAATATTTGGGTGCTATAACGAGCATGGAGGAATTGTTCTTTGAAAAAAAGGCCTCTATAAAATTTCAGTTATCGAATAATTGTGTTTAACCGAATCTGGAGCAATATGGACGTACCTTGCATTTTCATTTGTTGAGCTATTTGCTGCCAAACACATCTACGATCCGATAAGGACGCATTGTTTTTGTAAAGCAAAGGACACTGACGCACAGCCTCTATAAGACGATGATTTACATTCATATTATTTTTATACTCTAGCAACAAAGTTG